>NW_025779273.1:0-62852 GCF_021130785.1 Homalodisca vitripennis
CCATGTTAACTTGTGCACGTGACCCAGCCGCCCAGCTGAACACAACCAAGGGACCAGCTGCCAGGGCCTGGAAGAATGAAGAAGACGAACTCCTAGAGGGCATCCACCCCAACAACCACCCTTAAATTGGCTGGGGGTGTGTGACGTCGGGGCCCATGTTCCCGCCGTCTGGAAGTACTGGAGGGGGAGGTCAGCAAGGTGAGCGCCCGAGGCGGTGTGTGTACGTGAGAGGACTCCGGCGCGAGCGGACGTCCGAGTTCCCTGAGGGCCGATCTAGTGTAGGGCTTAGCCTAGTGATGGTCGTGACGCGTGGTGTCCGTGGGTTCGGAAGTGTTGTTGTTTAAGTTAATAAAGTTGCTGTAATCTGAGCTGCGTTTGGTTCCTGAGTACACCCCCTTCGCCCCAGCTGAGCAGGAGGCGTGACAATATACTGCATTTTTTATAACATTATTTCTGACTTTAAATATAAATTATTTTTATCACACAATATAGTTCTCATAAGAATTGTAAACAGTTGAATTAGTTTCATTATGATATAAATGCGTGAACCAAATTGTTTGCACTGAAATATGAAATCAATATTTAGTATACTTAGATCTGGGAATGCACCCTTCGGTAACGTGGTTTTTTATACTATTTTTGTAACTAGTTTAAGTTAAAACTTTATATATTCTGAATTATTGAAAAAATGCATTTCTCACAGATAACGTAAATTCTTCACTTAAAATATTTTACATAATAATTTTAAATCATACTAAACATTAAATTACACTATTTTTATCATATTAAAATGCGTTAGGGTGTCTTGTCCAATTTAGTCGCTCTTTATTTCATAAACTCAATATTTAATATATTTAGACCAGGGGTGCATAATTGGGTACAACTTACTATGAAGCCATAGTAAGTGCTGTACAGTGTGTTCACGGACTGGCCTGCCGCTGGGCTATTGATCTCCCTCTATCGTGTTACTTTGTTCGGGCCTATGGTTCATTCATCAATTATTGAGAGTGATTCCTATCACATCGTGGCGTCTTTGAGATTGTAACCAATCAATGAGAGAAACTGAGGAAATTTCACATGAATTATGCAATTCCCTATTATATTGACATGGTGAATTCACAAGCGGTCTCTCGCGACTTGCTGTTTGCCCGTTGGCGCTACAGTGAGTACAGTAGGGAGGGGGGGGGCGGCTCCTCACTATCATCACTCGGTGAATTGAGTATAGTTACCCAGGCCAAAATAGCCATATAACATAAGCTAAATACTATGCTTATTTTTCAATTTGCAAGAAATTCAAACATTATTTCATGAAGCAACATTATTTCATTTTATAACTTTATGATCTATAAGGTATTTTTGCATAACTTTAAGTCTACATCCACTTATAGAATCTCTCATCTACCACTGAATTGTGGGTTTAATCAATATCAAGACACGTAACCTCTAGTGATCTCTAAATCAGTCGTTATTAATTTGTACAATTATGACAGTTTGTTTTATAATATTTTTGTCTTAACTTTTTCAACAATATGAAATCGTATTCGGATTAATAATCGACAGCTATGTTTATTGCTATATTTCGTAGGCTTAACTCCATTTTAGAATGTTCATTAAATTTGTACTGATAAATTTTAATTGACATTCAGTTTAAATAATTATATCACGACTTAGAATGTAAACATTGCACCATAAATTCAGACATTTCTGCACTGGCTATCAACTTAATATTTTATTGACATTCTGAAAACACTCTTGTCAAGACCTGCGACGTTTTCTAAAAGGTTATGGTGAAATTCACGCTTTTAGCGACAAATTAACCGCCTGCAAACCTTTGGGTGAATTAAACAATTAAGGCCAAATAGACGTGACATATCCACTACAAGGAACAGCCATTAGTGGACTACAGGTCTCTCAGCTAGGCTTAATCACGCACGGTCAATCACGCCATTTGCTGAGTAGCCTGAATCGTGCTTTGTTAGTAACTTATATTGCTGTAAGTAATTGAGCAACGCATGTGTTACGTAATGCAGAAAATGTTTTTAATTACTCCCTTTTCTATGCTTTAAATTATTGCTGTAAACGTATCAGTGGCTGACGTCAGAATAGAAAAAACATTATTTGTAAGGAGTGGTTGTGAAAATGATGTGTTACACATTCATCATTCCATAGTACAGGAATATGGGGTGCAACTGTCAGCTTCTACCCCATCCTCTGAAAAGCTGCTCTTATAATTCCAGGACGAATATAACTCCTGCCACTGTATCGTGTTTCCTCTTTGCTACCAACTCTAGCACGTTGAAGTAAATCTGTTTCAAAAAACTGAACAAGTTGTCAGTCAAAACATTAATGCATATGCCCCAGAGCTAATAACTGTTGGAAATTTTTTTTATGTTAACGGTGGTGTAAAATCACGAGTAGATGGCTGCGAGTAGTATGTTGGCCATTTTCTCTGCAGTTCCCCTGAGGACTTTCGCTACTTGGTGCCAAATTCTGTGTTACGGCTGCATACGATGTAAACTTATATCTTTTCGATTCCACTAAGGACACTATCCACTTAGTATGAATTTAAAGTTTAGCTCCAGTTCACCTTCGTTTTAGTGTAGTGTCTGGAACCTGACGCTGTAACAGACTTAGCTCCTGGAATCTGGAGCCATTATCATCTAAAGAGAACAAAATAAGATTAAAAATGAACTCTTTACATCGTTTCGACATCAGAGACACCTACAGTACAAAATATAGTGCAGTTTAGGTAAAAATTTATTCTCATTATCTCATCAGGTGTACAATTGAGTGCACTATGGTGTTTGAGACACAATCTCTAAGCATGGTGGAGCAACACAGTTTTTCTACACGCTCAGATTCTAGAAATTGCAATAAGAGGAAGGTGAACGTGAAATAAACTGAACATTCACATTTAATCAACACATCCCACCATAGCTAAATGATGTTAATTCTTCTTGAGCTTTTCGAGTTTTTTACCATTTCAATATGAAAAACAAGCTTCTAACAAAGAAAAATTAGAGGTTGATCTCTTTTTATCCTTATTCTCCCCGTTCTTTGGGCTACTGGTCTGTGTGAGGATATTACAAAACAGAATAGGTTATGAATAAGTACAGGAAAAGGTCATCTGTAATAGTTAAAAGTGTAACTAACGGTCACATAAAGAATTTGAACCTGCACTCTCTAACTCAGACACGTAGTCTGATATCTTAGATCGCTCGGCTATTAACTCTCCCGAAATATATAAAATATTGATTTGTGCTTGCTTGATATTTCTACCTTGAGTATTAAATTACATCACCTGAAGGAGAAGCTACATTGAAATCTTCGAAAACGTATTGTATTATTATTTTTCAATAATTGATGGCTCTAAATGTCCGACAAACTTCGTTACGTGGTTATAATTTCTTATTTATCTATTAACAGATGCAAAACTTCAATTACTTTCAGATAATAATCTCTTTAACTCTCTTCAATATAATATTATGCTGTTTTCCAAAACTCATGCAGTTCGTTCATTCGTCGAGATTAATTTATTTGGAAACGCTTAGACTTTGCTTGACTGTCAGTATTCCACCCTCCTACACATACCCCTAGTATTACAATGTAATTTCCATTTGAAAGTTTTATATAACTTATGTGGAGTTTAAAATAGGTTCTTGCCTGTAGTTCCTTACTTGACAGAATAATAATTATACGGAGGCCTTTTTACCGTAACACACCAAAACCTACCTTATCTTATTGACGCTTGTCAGACATGTAAATACATGTTCAATCGCTATTAACTAACCTGAGAGAAAGATTAATTGTTTTTTATTTAGAAAGTGTCATATTTTTAACCCTTATGATTCCTTCGCATTTCTATTTCAATATCTACTCTACTAAAAATAGAACTGCTGAGATCAAATTCTTTCCTCTGGCAATTTTGAGAAAAAATAGGTTAGGTGCTTATGCAACGCTAATAGGTTCTTAATTCCTACATTATTTAACAGCAATAACAATGACATTCAAAATCAATGCGAGAGGAAATATTACTAAAAATATGTACTCTTCAATAACATAAATTAAATATGATATTTTAATAAAGATTATTTGTTGTTAATCATACAACTTGTTATTGATATTCTATAAAACATTCATTCAGACAGCATTTTTATCAATACGTAGGGCTTCATAATAAATCCACTGCATTTGTTTGTAAAACTTATGATATTTAATATTTTTAGACATTATAAGATAGAAATGCAGTCTGTAGTGCAGTGAACCACAAAGGCAATGAGCGAGATTTCTTCTTGCGTCTCGCTGGCTGACTGTATTTATAAAACCTACGATGTTTAATATGTGTGTACCGATTGTATTAAATAGTAAGTTTGGGGTAACTGGATACCGGTGGAAGGAGTAGGCCCAGAAGAATGATAAGGACTGGATAGTACAAAAAGCCTTCTATCAGCGAGGCGCGCATCGCAGATGGAAGAGTTTGATAACGAAATTGAGAGGTGGGGTGAGGTAGACGTGCCGTACCTCCGGTCTCAGTTGATCTGTAGTAGTGGTAACGATTAAAGCCTTTGAAAGTGTTTAGAGTTATTTCTTGCTAATCGTCATCGAACCTGCGGGTAAGTGAACATTTTAACTGGAGTCCAGTCAATATTCATTCTTAGTTATTTTGAATAATCTTGGGAAACGAAATATTGTGAAAATTAAATTTAATGGGAATTTATGAACTTGTCCTTTTGATCTGTGCAATATAAAACTTGTTGGTGCAGTGAGCACATGTGTATAAAATTTCGTTTAAAAAAATATTAAAAGAGTTATGTGGTTGTTACAGATGATTTCAGCAATTTAATTCTCTAACGCTGAAAAGTAGTAATTTTAATTCCCTAACACAGAAGAACTTTTATAATACAAATATTGTTGATATTTAAAGTAAAGTAATTAGTAACAGAATAAAATTGAATTTTGAGGACAAATTAAAGTGAAGAATTGCCAGATCAGATTAGAGTGTGAAAGTTTTGAATTTTAAAAATTGAATAAAAGACAAGCCGTGAGAACTTTGTACATTTTTTGAGTGACGAATATATTGGAAGTTTGAACTTAAAAATCATCAAGAAGTTTTTATTTTCATTCTAAATCCAGTGATTATTTTCAAGAAGAAGTTTTATTTTAGTTTGAACTTTATTAATTTCAGAAGATTTTCGTTTCCTTTTTGAACCTTCACAAATCTTGAATTTCAAAGCTAACCCCTCATGTGCCAGTAAAACGGTACAAACGGTACATGTGTAGACATTATAGGATAGAAATTCAGTCTATGGTGCAGTGAACCACAAAGGCAATGAGCGAGATTTCTCCTTGCGTCTCGCTGGCTGACTGCTGAATTCCATTACCCGTTCGTCTGGAAATACTAGTAAAACATCTTTCTCTGAACATAATATCATCGTATTCACGTATATTAGTTCCGAAAAAGTTACTTTCCTATATCTTCTTATCTTGACTATTAAATCTGGTACATAGTCAGAACTTCTAATGTTTCGTAACCTATAAGATTTTCACATTATTTTTTTTCCATTTCCATTCTATAAATATTTCAAACATAAATTATTTATCTTAATTTTTTACACTAATGAATTTACATCATGAATACATCATTTTGTAAACAAAGTAACAAAATTTAATTCAACGATAGGCATTTTTGAAGCTCAGATAAGATCGTCTCATCCCTAAAAAATACTGCACCTGATTTTATAAAACATTTTCGACCTAGGTCAAAAACTCATCATTCCACGTTTGGGTAAATTGATTTCACTGATTCCGCACTGATCCCGCATTCTCGGGCTGCTGATAAATGTATACGCCCATCGAGGTTCTATTTTACTAAGTAAAACTTTCCTCGGTATTGCGCCTTTAATTTCTGAGATCGTCGTTTTGGTTGTTTTTTCCTATGCAGTTAAGATGCAGGTTAATCTAACATTTTCAAGCCATCATCTAACCTGGAAATTTCACAGAATAAATTAACTTGATGGCTTACTAGAAAATGCTTGCAAGGATCATTGGGCTGCTTCCGGATTGACTGAATATTCAGGATCCGGCTACTGTCGAGATCTAAGAAGACATAAAAGGATATTACCTGGGGCTTGATAACTTTTATAACTTTTACAGTTTTAAATTTAGGACTACTTAAAAAAGAGAATTTTCATGGAATACAGGATCTTATCATTCAAAAGTCCAAACACACTTTTCATAAAAGTATACATAACATTCCTCCACTGGAATCCATTTTTTTATAATATTCTTCTAATCGAGTATGGGATGACTTATATATGGATCAAATTTATAATTTCATATATATTTTTATAATTTCTTTTATAACATGGGTTTATAAAAAGGTCTGTATCATTTTTAAATAGGTATATAGATCGATTAAATCCAGGTTAAATTTTAAAAATGTGGCGGCCTATATTTTATTTTAGATTAATTTTAATAAATTATTAAGTCAACCTAAACTAAATTCGAACTAAAAGTTTAAAGTAATTTAAATTAATATTAAAACTAATAGTTACATGTAATTTAAGATATTTATCTACAAAATAGTATCCGACACCCAGCGAGGGTGGACAGGGTGATAATGCTACACTACCTGACAGGTGTGAAATTCCATCAGGCTCCGTACGGCTTCTTGCAACATAAATGAAAACCTTTACTAGATAAACGCTGATTTAATAAGACTCGTAATAGAACTTTATCAGAAGTTATAACTACTTAGAAAACTCGAATGTAGACTTTATGTTGTGTTATAAACTTTTTATGTTTTTATTGCTTTCATTCTAACCGTTTATTTAGTGTCGTTATTGCTCAAGATATTATTCTAGATAAATAAGCCAAATTAAATAAAACTGTTCCTTCTATTGCAGTCCATGCTGGAATACTGATGGTAAGCTGTTACATCCAACACACAAGAAAACAACAAACAAGACATGCTCTAGGTTTACGATGCATGATAATGCATTTCAGTAAGTATTATACAGAGCAGTTAACGAAAAATGTTGGAAAATGCTTTAATAAGTAAAGATAAACAAACGGTTTCCTGTAAACCTAAGGTTAATTCGCTTTGTTTGGCGTCAGCCTTTTCGTGTTTTTAATTTTAAAACAATAACATAGAAACTCTTTCAGTTATGCAATTGTAATTTTGCAAGTTTACATGTCTTATTAGTATACCTGTATTACTTCCTGCCGAAAGTAAAATCTATCGATAATAGTTTCAAGACGGCTTTCTTTTTAAAATAAATATTAAAGCCAAATTTCATGAATATTGACGACACGTGAAACAATTTTCAAGACCCATGAAATATAGCGTGTCAAAATATAAAAAGTGTAATTCATTTCAGTCAAAACATTATAGAGATACGGTTTGCTCCAGAGTAGTATACACGCAGTTATTCCATTATTTATCATCCGTATTTTACAAACAATGCATAACACTCTTTATACTTTTAAAAATTGTACGTGCCTTGTCAATTTTTCTCGTCTTCACAATTTTTATTAATTTTGCTTCGACATTTTTAAAAAGCTATCATTTTTTAATTATTACTAATGATAGCGTTATTTTCTTCCGAAGAATTTTTTTTACACCAGGATAAGATATATAATAGTCACGAAATTACAACTCTCTCTGTAACTTAAAACGTTTCTGAATTTCTGTATTAAAAACTCAGTCAGACAGACGCTAAACGAAACAAATTATACGGATAACGAAATAATCTATAGTGTTAGAAAAACATTTTTGTTTATTTTCAGCTATAAACCCATATCGCAAAATATTTCACCACCTTTGAAATATCCTGCATGTCATTGCTCATGACAGAGAGATATAACGTTAAATAACTGTTTCGTACTTTGTGTCGCTTTATCATTTAGGTCATAGTGTATCGTCTCTTTTTATTTAAACAAGAATTGTTTTAAATTATTCGCATGAATGTTTACTGTAGAACTTGGTAAAGTGCGTCAAATAATGTTAAAACGCTCAATCCAGCATTGGCTCGCAAAGTGGTACAGAGATAACAGTTTCCTGGAAATCTCTGGATACCCGGAAATCCAATTACGGTATATCGGCTTGTTTATATAGTGTTATACAGTGTTAAACAAAGAATGCTGCGAAGCTACAGTTTCCAATTTCGCTTCAATTTTCATATATATTCTACTTTATTGTGATGTTTCCTTTCCAAACAACGGAGTAGAATATATATTGCACTTATTCGCAGAAAACATTTTGCAATTACTCGAAACGTTTCAAAGTTCCATTTGCAAATAAACGTCTGGTAAAAACAATTTGTTTAAAATCCTGTGAATTAGACGCCATGTAGGTTCGGAATAATCTTATAAATTCGAATACTTATCATCTATTATTAAGCATATAAAATACAGTATTTAGTAACTTTAGATAGAACATACAAATGTATTTACTAACGTTAGCTTAAGAAAGTAAATTCTTTCGTATATATTCAATATTTTACCCTAACTATCTTACTGGTACTACTAAAATTAATATACACATTCTTAGTAATAAATCTCAATATCAAGCTATATTTAAACACACATTACTGCTTAGATTATATCTATAAATATGCGTGTTTACCTACGAACTAATAATTGATATTACTTTGAAATCATTTTATTGGCAACCTATATAGTATTATTGTTTAGATTGCAGGTAAGATTGTTTTACTAATTTAACATTTTTACCCAATTTAACAAAAAATATATCGTTTAACTGTTCACGATTTCTTGTAACAGTTTTATATTTTCAAGTTAAATAACTAATCATAGGTCTTTTTAAATAAAACTTTAACAAACATCTATAGTAATAAAGCTTTACCGATGTTTTTCAAAATCACTTACTAGGGTTTTAACAATTAAATATCACTTAGGAAGTTTTTTTTTTTTAATTTTTAAGTGATTAAAATATCAAAGTTTGGTCAAGGACGTATCATATAGAGCTATATTATATTTAACCTTAGTGAAGTGTTTTAATAAATAATAGGGCAGGAACTTTCAGTCTCTCTGTGGGTAAATGTTACTTATTCCACCCCGGACGGACCATAATAGCGGTCAGCCTGGACTTGGTTGTCACTGCTAAATTATGTAACTGTGCTTTAATGTTACAGCGCAGTGAGGTGCAACGTTTGTTTGGCAAATCTGGGCTTTAATGGTTGTTTACCTGCAAACCTCAGCAGAATTGTGTAACTAGTAGTTATTTCAAAGCACGGCGAGGTGCGGCGTTTATTTGGCTAACCTGGGTTTATTTTATGGTTGTTTATATGCAAACTTCTGCAGTTTTTAAATACAAAAATCATTACATTCCTTAATGCGTTCTCACTATCACTGCTGACTATCAGAGAACTTAAATACACAATATTTCACTTCAAATTTTCGCAGGTTTTAATATCTGCATTGACCACTAGACGCCTAGAATCTTGTGTAGTTATAATCTCCATTATTATATTTCAGACGTATTTAGGTCAGATATACCCTTGATTATAGATCCTTCAGAAGGATCTATAATCAAAGTATATAGTTACCATCATTTGTAGATTTCTTTAATAAATATGTTTAAGAAAGTCCTTTCTCCTGATATACTTTTTATAAATCTTTAAATGATAATTCTATCTCTGTGATAGGTAACCGGAAAAAGAAATATAAATCAAGCATTTTGGGCCATGAAGGGACATATTTATTTTCTATAAATTAAAGAAATAATTTACCTCAAAATTTTAAGCACGGTTTAAACAATCTTAAACATTTAAACTACAAGTAAAAAATACATCCTATTTCATACAATCCAAATTAAAATATTGAACCACAAATAAAGGCAAGGAAATCAACTTTAGATGTCTTTTTAACGAGTTAACAATTTTTAAGCAGCGCCTGTCCTGTAATTTATTTCTTAAACATTGAATATGTTTACTCTTTATTTTTACAAACCAAAATTGTTCAAGGTTTATCTAAAACAATCTCATTGCCAATTTTAGTTGTAATTAGTTCGAAATTACAGCAGATATCGTGTTAACTATGTTACTGCTTTCATAAAACCATATTCAATATAAAAAATCTCGAAAAAAAAACAATTTTCCTAAATTATATTTCATAAGACCATATTTCAGATAGTTTCAATAAGGATATTTCTGTAAAAAATAATTTATATAAATACATATTTAAGAATGATTAAAACAGCTTATTTCTAACTAATTACAGAAATAAACAATATTGATGTTACTCAGTCCAAGGCATTTTATGGAGATTCCGTTAATTTATCAGTAATAAAATATCAAAGTTACACTTTCTGTGTTAGACTCGTATCAAACACAGGTTATTCAAACAAGCCTTCTTATTTTGTAAAGCTACGCGTGGTAGCTAACATACCTGTCACCGACACAAAGTTCTCTCTATAGTGTCCTGAATGTCATGGAGGCCCCAATCTCTAAAGAGATTTGCGATGAATCTAATCCTTTGCGATAATACCAAACAGTGTACGTCTATATTAATAAATATTCAAAAACCCCGACAGAACACACACTTGTAAATAAAACATAGTAGGAGTACACTATACCGATATCGCGACAGGCTTTGATGAGGTTACACGCAGAATTTCTAGTCTCGACATGATCTGAGGACAATCAGACAATAAGGCTGAAATATTTACATCCTTCAGGCTGATAGAAGAGAGATTTTTCAGCCTACTGAGTGATAGGCTTCAGCGATTCTCAGTCAAATCCTATAGATAGACATGCGTCATCATTATTGTCTGTGCTGAAATGAAGTTTCATATAAAATTTTAAATCTTCAGATAACATCTATCTCGAGATAGTAAGGCTACGTGTCCTACTAAACTACACGTTAGAAGATTTTTCCATGCTTTTTCCATCGTTCAGTGAAACAAAAAATCAGTAAGACTACGTTTTAAAATCTACAATCTGATCTCTTCTTCAGCTAATAACTAACCTAACACATAATTACAATCTAGGCTAAAATAAACAAATCATACCATAGACACACCTAAGTCGGGAATCGCAGCCACCATATTGTGTGTCAACTTCAATAACCCTAAAGCATGCACTTAATAAAAGAACTAAACACAACAAGGTAGTTGATCGATGAATGCAGACGTATAGTGATTCAGTTTTAATAATTAGTGTTGTGTTTAGTTTTTTTATTAAGTTTTTGTTAAGCATGTTTTAGAGTTAATGAAGTTATGATTTGATTACTCTGGTATTACTTGTTTATTTTAGCCTAGTTTGTAATTATGTGTTAAGTTAGCTATTACCTGAAGAAGAAATCAGATTGCAGATCTCGAAACGTAGTGTTACTGATTTGTTTTGTTTTACTGAACGATGGCAAATGTCCGGAAAAATCCTGTTTTCTTCACAATCCTTCTATTATCGAAACTTCAAACAAAGAAAGTTCACGTTAACATGTAAAATGACTGCTTGCTTTGTTTATTAGACGAGTTTCTCGTTACAATTATGGTTACCAGTAAGAACAATGTAAAAAATCGATGACATGAGTCAAGTCCCACTGATTAACAAGCACTATCATCGAAGTTGATACTGCCTATACAGAAATGAGCTTTATGCAAGATTTCAAGTCTGTAGGTTAGTTTGTACTCAAGACATTGCGCGGATTAACATACATAAATTACATTTTAACCCCCTTAAGTGATAATCTTTGCAAATGTTGCACCGATAAAAGTATCTGTTTTTACTAGAAATAGAATACAGACTTAGTTTTCCACATAGCATAACTAAACCATTAAATAAACTCACGATCTTTCTTTACACCTTCACGGAATCACTCAGATAATACGAATCAATAAGTTACAGTAAACTAGAGAATGTAAAACAAAATGTATCACAAGTGAATGTAACATAAGACATTAAAAGGAACTGGAAAGTGAGCTATAAATATTGCATAGCACCGAGTCCTCTGATCTTATATGGTAATAAAGTAGCTTATGACATTTCATCCGGTGTTATATTATTTATCCGGCTTGTGAAAAGCCTTCTAGCTCGACACTGAAGTGCTTCCACATGTATAAATAATGAATGATGTATTAAAGTTTCGAATATGCAAAGGAATAAACATCAAGTAAGTATGGGAAAATATCAAATCACTGTTCTAGAATGAATCAATCTGAAAGTAACAGTAAACATTGTCGCCAGAATATTATGTTTGCTAAACATTACTACATTACTTTCTATTTGCGTTACACACTGCTTGTAGTTTATATTTCTCGAATTCTGCGAATTCTTTAAATATGCTATTCACTTTGTAGAGTTGGTGAACATATTAATTTGAGACAATTTAAAAATGTTTAGAATTTATAATTAATGTTTCTCTCATAAAGGTATAACTTTTTTTTGCTGCATGAATCAAATTCTTTTTATTAACAACGTAGTGCCTTTAATTGTATTACAGCAACCCGTAGCAAAATAGTCCGGTGACATTCGAGGCAGTGTTGCCATATCGCCGCTGACTACCACCTGTTCTCGCTATGACTTGTTATGGTCAATACTGTCTGTTTGATTAATATGTTGTCTGAAAAACAGATGATTGAAATCTAACGTACATATATTTATTTATTACAACAGGTTTCGAGACAGAAGAAAGTAATTAATTATTTTTGATGCACTTAAAACTGGTAACAGTGCCTGGCGCGGGATGTAGAGTGGAGATTGAAACGGTAACACTCAAAGTTACGTGGAACAGCCCTAGCTTCTGACCTCAGAACTAATTGAAATAATCGCGCACGCCTCAGCACACCATGTCAGTATCAATGATTTGTCTCCTGTATAACTAAAACAACCAAAGGTAGCAATGGCTAGAATCTACGGGTTAGTAAGTAGACTAATTAATTTTATTTTCACTTTTCTTTCAAAGCTAAGCATCAAGTGGGCACTCTTAAACCTCATTTTGAAATGTCAATTCGTAAAAATCTCTTAGTGATCAGTCATTTTGTGAGAAAATCGTCGTTCTTAACTTTATTTACTCATAGGGCTGACATGTACTAACAATGGAACTGAACTTTCCAGCAAATATTCTGAAAAGCATATCTCTCATTTTCGTCTCTAATCCTCCATGTAAGTGGCCTTCACCATTTAAAAAAATAATACATTAGTAAAATAGAATGTTAATTATTTCAATATTTATAATCGAATTAAGTCAATTTGTTGATCGATGGCTTAAACATTTTAAATACCAGTTTTGGTTCAATTGAATGTAAATGGTTATTTAAAATTCGAACATATTGTCTAAATATCTCCAATAGAATCCCAAAATCGATTATTTGACCCCTGAAATAAGAGACCACCTTTTACAAAAAGACTTACAGAAAGCGTTCCACAATAACGATTGGCACCTAACCTAAAACGTTTACAATCCCTAATTTCATAGAAGCACTTTCAGTCTGGCAGTCTTCCACGACAAAATGTTTTATTGTTTTATTGGTTTTGAATTTCACACGTATTATTTTGACAACGCAAAGTATTCATTGTTCTTAACATCTTCACTGCTGGTCTATTCCGTGTGATACTTAATAGTCTTAACCGTCCTGTACACACTAGGGCGTCTGTTACAGTCACCATGTTAATTTTTAAATACGTATAAAATACATCTAATGAGATAATAATTTTACTATGAAATAAAGAGGCACAGTGTTTTATAGTAAACTTATGCATTATTTTTGAAACTGTCGAGATTTTGAATGTTGTCCTGTTCATAAGAAAGGTCCTATGGACAAGCATTGCAACTATAGACCTATTTCTATTATTCTAGCTGTGTCGAGGGTCTTTGAGCGGTTGGTACATGGGCAGATTGTAGATTATTTAGAGTCAAATAAGTTGTTCAGTGACTGTCAGTTTGGTTTCCGTCCTAATTGCAGTACCATAAAAGCGGTACAGGCTCTTGTAAGTGCTTGTTTTGATGGCCTTGAACAAAAAAATTTTGTTGATTTTAGAAGTTACTACCTTTCAAAGGCCTTTGATACTGTTGAACATAGTATTCTAGTCAATAAACTGAAATTTTATGGTTTTAATCAATTAGCTTTAGATCTTTTGAACTCTTATTTGACAAATAGGTCACAATGTTATATTTAAATGGCTCATATTCAGTAACTAAACCTGTTAACTTTGGAGTGCCGCAAGGCTCAATACTGGGGCCAACATTATTTATTCTTTATATACATGACCTCCCAGGAAATCTAAATTACAGCTATGTAAATACTTATCTCTTTGCAGATGACTTGGGGCTATTGGTTAGTGCTGAATAAGCCTTGGACAGTGTAAATAAACTTAGCGATAAGAATTCTACTGTCTTGGATTGGTGTTCTGCAAATAAACTTTGCATAAACATTGAAAAGGTTCAAGACCTACCTCTCAATTTGTACAGTAGAAGTAACGATAATAGTGTTAAGTTTCTTGGAATATATGTTCAGTCGAATCTCAAGTGGCATGATCATATTAACTATATAGCCTCTCGAGTTGCTAAAGGTGTTTTCTTAATTAGGGCATTAAAGGGTACAATTTCAACAAATTATTTATTGTTTGTATACTATGCTTATGTTCATAGCTTTATCACTTATGGAATCACCTTATGGGGTAATACACTGTACGTAACAAAACTTTTTATTCTGCAAAAAGGGCTGTTAGATTGATTGCTGGTGTACCTAACAGAGATCACTGTAAAGCTTGGTTTGCAAAGTTTAATATTTTAACCCTGCCATCTGTTTATGTATTAAGTGTTTTGATGTATGTTAAAGATAACTTGAATGACCTTGTTAGCCTTAGTGATAACCATAACTATTTTACGAGAAATAGGAATGATCTGTTGCTGATGAAGTGTAAATACACAAGCACGCAAAGTAGCTTCAGGTATCTGGGAATCAAATTGTACAATGCTTTACCTGAACATATAAAAAAATTATCTAGGCCTAGGTTTGAAACCTCCATAAAAACATGTTGCTTAAGAAGTGTATATATAGTGTAAATAAATTTTACAATGCTAGTAATAGTGTGCTTCTTTAACTTGTTTCACATGTTATAACTTGTTGACGTTGTTATACACTATTGTAGTGTCCTGACAATAAATGATTTGATTTGATTTGTAAGTTAAACGTACCCATACAAAATCAAATACATATACTGAAATATAGATAATATAAAATATATATTCCTCGAGGATAAAGTGCAATCCCGATATAACCCATGTTTGGATAGCATACAACGTTGTGCAAACAGTATAAAATATGAACGATGAATCTCTTTTTATGAAGGCTTTCATTTCTCAGTTGTCATGTTTATAGTGAGTATGTTTTTTCATTACTAAACGATAAAGAACGATGACAATTACATAGTATTCTAAGGAACTATCTATACACACTGTATAAATCTAATTTACTATTTTCTATTAACTTTTTTAGGTGGAAATACTGTAAATTCAATTTTCTTCTGGTGGGAATGAATTTTCATTTCTACATTCACCATCGAATATACTTTTAACTACACACAATTATTTGGACCATCTGTTGATATTTCAAAATGTTATTGTTGTGATATTGTAGCGGTTCACGAGTAAGGAAGTAACTGCACAACAACATCTGCCGCCGTTGTGACGCCGCTATGAAAGCTCGTTAAATCCAATAATTGAAACGTCAGTCACAGAAACCGTTGGCGTCTTAAGTCGGCATGTGACTACTACAGCCCTTGTAAGATAACCCAACAAGTATCAGAAACCAATCTTCTAGGGGGACAAATGATCTTTTATAGAAAATCTTTTCAAGAAACCGTTCAATGAAACGTTCAATGCCAAAAAATAGCCTTCATGGCACAAACCAAATACGGATCTAATCCATATATGTGAGGAACACATGTGATGCAGACCAAGGATGAAATAATTTTGATACTTCCTTAAACCAAATTCTGCTGTTCAGTGCGTGTTAACGAAAATGGTTAAGTTTGCATCATTCCTCGTGTGTTTTATTTGAAGCAAAACTATTGGTTTACACTTTTTAATTCACACATTTATTTCCGTAATATTAATTAGACCACGTGATAAAATATAAACGTAGAGGTACAATGGTTTCATTTAGTTTGGAATAGACAAATACATTAATGATTATCCTAAATATTGATCCTACAAAGAAACCCCTGTTTTGATCATTTATTTGTAGTATGTCTAATTTGAGACTCCACGGCAGAGCATACGTCTTTTAACTTTAACGAATTAATAATATTATTTTTTTTTAATTAATTTAAATTTGTATGATAGAAATTATATTTTAATTAGCTTACAGTTGTATTTACTAGGTCTGACCGTACGATCGCGCTATGAGCAGTATATGAGTAAGACTTTTGTGTTCCATTTTTTTTAAGTTTCGCTAGTTTGTACTTGTATGCTTTTTCTACTAAGCATAAGGGTTTCATCTAAAAAATAACTACAAATGTTGGAAAAAGTAAATAATGAGTATAACATTTGCAAGCCAACTCTAACTTGCTTCTCTCTGTAGAGTACTGTGACCATGGTGATCAAAGCCAGTTAACACACAATACCAGAGTGCCCTAAATGTGGACCAGTAGGATAATGCGGGCTCAACCGCTGTCAAACACTATTTTTAAACTATTTCTATACATTACTATAAACTTTTCAGACACAATTTTAACTTTTACCATACACTGTTCTAAAATTGTATAATCCGACCACATACTTTAGCCCCAACAAACGTAGTTTTATTGCCTCCCCTATAATTAACAATAAAAAAACTTAACGTGTCATATTAGTCTAAAATATAGTAATCTGCGGTGCAATCAAGCATATTTCGTTTAAGAATAAAACTTAAAGGCATTATGAATTATTCAAATCGATTTATACATTGGAAGCTTTATTTGTTAAATAACACCAATTATATAATTAAGGGCCTCGATGAATTAACCTATTATGTACGGCTCAAAGGTGGATGAACCTTGCGGTTGCTCGTATCTGCTGTAGACCCACTCGCCGAGACGTGGGGGCAAGTGAATCAAAAGATCAGTGCTTACAAGAACACCGTAGTTCCAACCCTTCATAACAGTCTGTAGCATGTCTGGCCCTCTTGATTGCCCATGCACCTGATGTAAACATATTTACAAGGTTCAATCATTGTATTCATAAACAATAAATAAAATTAATGATGGATGATTGCGAAAGAAAGATTACCCCGTCCGACTGAATGTTAGGGTGGGTGTCAGGATATTTGAAAGAATTCCTAGATTGATGGATGGAAGGGAAACACGATTGGGTACAGAGTTATGCAGAGGCCACTACTTGTTCAATTTTTCTTGCCGAGGACAAACAAAATTACATTATGAGAAAGAAAAGACTATTTGACCTTACACGTCAAAAAATTACACGTCATCATTACAACCGGTTCTTGTTTTCTGCCTCCCAAAAAGAAGCTATCATTCTTGTGACATATTTCTTCTATGGAAATATCACCTAACCTACCGTATTTATATGAATACAGTGAAAAGATAAATAAATATACTGAAACAATGGCTTTAACATGCAAAGAGCCTAGGGTTAAATGTCTGAAATCATAAAAAAAATATGTGAAATGTATATTTTAAGGGCATGGTAAACAGATTTTTTAACATAATAAACATTATAAAGTGAAGTTTGAACGAATAATTTTTCAGTTTATATTATATAATGTTTCATGAGACATAACTTACATCTCGTGTATCGAGGCTAGCCAGTTGGCAAACCTGATTGTACAACTGCTCTGTCTGCGTGGCTTCTCCCCAAAGGCCGGCTCTGGCCGTGTAGTACCAAGATCCTCCGAGAATGGATAACTTGTACCCTAACCTAAAAATAATGCATTACAAGAAACTGTGAATTTTGTAGAGATTAAATTGTACTATCACTTTTCAAATAGAGCTTACCTGAAGAATACTTTCGCCATCATTTTGTATAATATTCTATAATGTATTGACGGTATAAGTTATGCAGGCCAAAAGTAAATAAAATACATTAGTTCATATAAAATAGTTTAAGTACGTTGATTTTTTATTCGGGTATGTCTAATCAGGAATAAATTAACCATAAACTACCGTAACATTATTTTAATCTTTTATCGTCAACAATAACACTAATGTTTACATTTTTGAAATCAATCTCGGAAAAAACAAAAGATCCATTATATTTTTAGTTTTGAAACAGCTGATTATATCATAGAGTAATAAATAAAAAGCTAACTATGGACTTATAAATGCTTGACAATACTAATGGTTTATAAAAATATATAACCATTGGAGCTCAACGTAATAATCCTTGTTTCAGACCACCCATTTCCGGTATAGCCTACAGTAGTTTTTGTTAATAGTCAATCGATTAAGTGCAGTAAGAGAGCAGAACCGAATAAAAAGCTATTCGCTTCACCGGAAATGCTGGAGAATCGTCCCTTTGTGTTCCAGTAAGCTTGTAATTGTTGTCATTCCGACAAGCTGTATTGGGAAATTAATAAATAAATGAACAAGTCCTTTATTTTGTGAGGCGTAGATACAAGCATTGGAACCTGGCCAAATAGAAATAGAACACTTGGATTCTCTCATACCTGGGTCAGCGAATAATCGTAAAAAATTATTTGTAAACAAAATATTGTTCAACAAACCAATAAAGCTTGTGTTTAGTTAAACAAGATGTTTGATGTAGTTGCACATTATTTGTTAGAGCAATCCAATATATAGTTTAAACATGCAAATAAATTATTTACAGTATAGTAAAAGTTAAAAACTATCTGATTATGAAATATATATGTAACTTATTCAGTTCAATCTATTGCACTGCGTTTACAGGTACAAAAATCTCTATTAATGTATAAACCAGTAAACCCAAAAATTAAAGTAATAGGAACTCCTATTTTGCTGGTTCAATAATCATGTCACTCTAATTTTCCTACAAATAACTTCGTTACATTTAGCTTACCATCCATATAGACGTTCATTATAACAATGGGAACAATGGAGAGGAGCTTGTCAGACCCTCCCTATAGCTATTATATCTAGCCCAGTCTCTTGTTTTAATGTTAATAGAGAATAAACTCAGACTTCTTCTTGCCTTTCGGTGGATTTCATTCAAGACTAAAACCCATCTTTCATTTAAGTTTATCTGCAGTGAGACCTGTGGCGGATTTAACTTTCTTAGACCCATTGGCCCAAAATATTTGTGAAAATATACAAAAATTTGTTTATGAGTTTCGCAAAAAAGGAACCATTCTACCAAAAAGGGAACAAAAATAATACCATTCATTTGTATTTGTTATGTGAAAATAGATTAATATTTTAATGTTTAACAATCAATCAATGAGAAAATGAAAATCATCAGTGAATATCAAAACAATTAATGTAAGTGTTCACATATGAGCTTTTCTTGCTTTCTTTCACGAAAATTTGCTAATAACATCATCAAAGTTGATGTCAGGTATCATTTCTACGTTTTCGTTGAAACTAGTTAGGCTTGACAATCTGGCACCAGTGGTCTAATTATGGAGATAGTTCTTAACTCTTTTTAAAATACTAAAAGTCCTTTCACCAAAGGCATTTGTTTACATCATGGATATAAACATTCTTAAAGCTACATCATTATTAGGGAAAAGAGTTGTCAGTTGTTGCTTGATGAGTTTCAAGAATTCACTTGGCATATGGCGCTCTTTTACGTTTGGATTAAGTGACTCTGCAAATGCCTTAAAATGAACGAGTTCTTTTCCAAGATCTTAGGCAAGGTCAGTGGGATACTTTTCTATCAAAACAGAAGCTCTATTCCGAATTTCTTTATTTGTGTAAGTAAAAAGTTTGTATAAGACACCAAAGACTTGCTGGTGTAATAAACCTTTTTTGTGCTGGAAATAAACTTTTCATCTCTTGTCTGGCTCACTAGAAATGTTGTCAATTATGACATAAAATGTATTAACAATCATGTCCTATCTCCGTCGGGTCTGGCAATATTATTAACATCACCTGTTCGTCATGAAAAGTATTTCTCTCATTTGTTCTTTTAGATTCTAAAGGTCATAGACGGAAGACTTACTTTTACACAGCTCCATGCCCTGTGTCTCAATAATGGTCAAACCTCTCTTGTAAGCCTTGAACATATTTTTTTGAGGATCTGTATAAATTGCAAGTAACTCCAAGGTAAGTGTATTACATATAGAGTACCTGAAGATGAAATCACAGATTTCGAAATGTACATAGTAACAAAAATAAAAGTTTACAAAAAAAGTGTTAAAAGGTTTATTTATATTGTATTATACATGTGTATTACATAGTTTTGCTTGCTGCATTTGTAGATCCAACATTAGGAGTAAAAAAATTGTCATTACTTGAAAAAAATTTTTTACTCTATGACGAATATTAACAAATATATTATATTGAGTAAATTGTGACTGAGTCATAAACTCGTGTTTTTGCATGATTACCATACAACGGTAAACGTGTGTATTTATTAACGTTTAGTGTAGTTTTATATTTTCTTAGACCAGTGATTATAACTTGAAAAGAAGTAGCTAAATAAACAATCATTGAAAACCAAACTTGTTTTACTTATCACCATCAGTGATGTTCAAAAAGAAACCTCATTTTACAATTGGTGTTTCATTATCAACAATTTCAAAACCTTTTGTTCTAAAACCACCCTCAACCAAATTTAAAACAACGTTTATCCTATGGATTTGAAAAAGTAGTTGAATTTTTTTGAAAAGTAATTCAATAAAGTTTTTATTTTTGAGGAGAAAAATGTAATGCCTATACCTTTTGATAAGTTTCTGCAAGTATTTCTTGCTTTGCCAAAGTTGGGGTTTGGTGGATAGTTAATGGTTTCCCAAAACTTTTACATAATCCTTTTTCTGTATATGCCTTATTAATTTATAAATTTAGAAAATACATCTTTTCCTTTTACCTAGACCAGAACTTTAAACGAGCCATTATTTTTACTTTTGTATTTTATGTGGTTCCTAGTACTTATTTAGAATATCACTTTTTGTTTACTTTAAGGATATATATACTTTATTTTTTGTAATAAAATACACATTTTGACTGGATCAAAACCCAAATGTGGATCTAAAATATTTGTATATGGAAAGGAAACCTATATATAATTGAAATAAATAATTATTATTTTAATACTCAGAACATGTTGGTTATGGCTTTAACATCTAATAATATGACAGGAATATAGAATTTGAGCTGAGTAGCTTTCATAGCTGATGTTTGTAAATTCAGCAGAAACAAACATCACTGGATAATCTAAATAAATTGAGAAGTGATTTTTTCTGTTTTTTTTTTCATAAATTCAGTAATAACATTTTTTTTACTTACAATATTGTTATATTGAATAATAGGAAGCCTTAAATCTTTTATACATATGAATGTATTTTCAATTTGTTTTTGGTTGTTCTCTTAAAATACAACTTGTTATTATTTAGTGTTTATGTAAAAATGCAAAATATAACTTTGAGCCATCCAATGAAATGAGCAATTACACCCAACATGATCAGCTGCTTAAATAATTCCCAGAGGCTGTTGCCTCATAATTAAACTAGAGATCACGCTCTATGTCATTAACCACACTCCCATACCATACTAATTAGTTCTTGTTCATAATGTTGTAATTTCAATTACCATTGATAATTATATATGTAATCATTTATTTTGTGCTTTGGCAAAATCTTGAAAAGTTGAACTTATTGTACACAACAGTTAGAGTTTTACACCAACATTGTTCTAGTACCTTAGGACATAAGTATTAAGTACTTAAGGAAAAAATAATGTCATGTGAGGATTCCACTCTTTGTCATTGTTCAACAATTTCAAATAGAAAAGGAGATCACTTCCCATTGACATATCACAAGGAGGGTTCATTTAGGGAAATGAATTATATATATATATATACCGATTCAATTATTTTGTATTTGGCCGTACCTGTCACATATGCGTTTAAATAAGCAAACTAACATATGATCGGAAGACCAAATACCTGTCAAACGACGTTTATTTACATTAAACTTGTTATGTTATGTAAATACATATATATATATATATATATATATATATATATATATATATATATATATATATATACTATGTTATTAACTCTACTTATAGGGTTATCCATCTATATTAATGTAATGAAAGTAACTAAAACCCTTTTAAAAATCTTTTTATTGACAAAATCAACTGTTAATCAAAATTATTTTCAATACAATAAGGACTTTTACAAACAAGAAGATGGGTTGGCAATGGGATCTCCTCTTTCAGGCCTTCTTGCAAATATATATATGCAACATTTAGAAAAGAACAAAATAATGAGTGACACTAATCCATTTAAAGACAAAATAATTTATTGGTTTATATATTATGTGGATGATATATTATGCCTTTTCAATGGAGATGAAAACCAGGCAGAACACTTTTTAACATTTCTCAATTCTGTATCACCAACAATTAAGTTTTATAAAGAAATCCAAAAAGTCAAAATTAACTTTCTTGATATAAGTATTTCTAATCTTAATGGAAATCACTCATTTGAAATTTATAGAAAAACAACCCAACAGATCTTCTAATACCATCATCCTCTACCATCCTTGGAAATACAAATTAGAAGCATTTCACTTAATGATAAACAGATTGTTAAATATACGTACCAATGAGTGATGAGAATAAAAATAAAGAAATTAAAATAATAAAATACCTGGCTGTCAAAAATGGATATCAAACCCAAATTGTAGACAAAATGATTAGGGAGAAAACAAGAAAAATCAATAAAACCAACAAAATACTACCTAATCCTAATACTACAGAAATTCTGAAATATATATGTGTACCATTCAATACTAAATTAAACAAAGCTGTTTGAAAAACCTTTCAAAATTCCAAATTCTCCATCAGTCACCAAACAAGAAATAATACATTTAAACTTATTGAAAACAAAGTGAACCAAAATGATGACAAACAGGAATTATACAAACAATCTGGAGTATACAAAATTAACTGTAGTGACTGTGAAAGCTATTATATTGGTCAAACTGGAAGAAATTTTAATAAAAGGTTTAAAGAACACATACAAGCTTTGAAAACAAATAACATCTCTACAATAAAATCAAATTTTGCTTATATATATATATATATATATATATATATATATATATATATATATATATATATATATATATAAAATATGTATTTTGGTGGGATGACTCACTAGATGGTTTAGGAAGTATATTGAAAAACCATCCATGAATTTTTTGAATTTTTGGAGGGTTGTTTACCCTCCAAAAATAGAGGTCCAGAATCTTCCCATTGGAAAATGTTCGAGATTTAAGATCTCATAAATGTGTTCTAGCTTAAACCAAACTATAGGTGCAATTTTAATGTGTTTTTCAAAATTTGGGAGGCGGGTTTGAGCCCCTTTGTATATGTCCATGTGAGTCCGGTTCAGTGTCAACTATGAGGACCGGTAACTATGTCCAGGGAAGGTAGGTTGTGGAACAAATACGGGGAAGCTGTGATTAGATTTACATCAGGTCCTTTCCAGCTGTTATGGAATGCAGTTTTATTTTCATCTCATAAAAAAAAAACACAAGAAATATTTAGAGATCTACTTTAAGTAGTTGTATAAAACTATTATATTTAGTAAAAAAAGAATACAAAATCGACCAAGGTGGCTTCTTTATAACTGAAATATTTAAGGTTGAGTGTTCTTCGTTTGATACTTTCCAGAACCGTTTTATGGCGGCAGGCCGTAAAATACTTTATTGGCTTTAAAATAGGGCGCTGACATCGTCGTTTACATTTATATTTGGTAACAAGCATAACAACGTGTAAACCACAGCCTACACTTGGCACTCAAATACAGGCTTCGGCATGGTTTACGTCTCTGATTTTATGATCTTACAAATAATCATTCAAGTTTTGTTACAGTTTTACGTTAGGTTTTAGATTTTGCTGCTGCTTTTACTACTGTTCTCATACAAATTTTATAATATATATTATAAATGTACTGTATTGTAATGTGGTGTTTTTATTACTTATTGAGAAATAAAGAAAGCATCTAAAAACATGGTATAAAACAACTATCAATCTCCTCAGCACATAGTCTGACCTAATGTTATTACTACGTATATATGCAAATGTAATAGACAATTAAATTACATCATTGTAACATGATATAAAGAGCAATCATATATTTTATTAATATGGAATCTTTGAGAATATGGTTCATATTATATTTTATCTCCATGTAAAACCATAAAATCGTGTTAAATGAAGTAAATTTGTATTTTATTACATAGGAATACAATACACACAAAAAACACCATCTACTGGCAGGTATATAAAACTCATATTCCATTAATAATTAATTTTATCTGATCTAATTGCTAATTTTTGTGTTTGAAGATAGAGTAAATTCATTCTGAAGAAAATGCATTTTATGAATGGTTTCATTAAAGTATCAATCTGAAAATGCATTATTATTTTAGAATGAATCTATAAAAATGAAGAAATAATGACTCTATTGGTTAACATGTTAATACAATACTTTCAAAAACTTAGGAACTTAATGCTCTTTAAAGCTTGTGGTTAATATGAGAGGTTACTAAAAATGTGGACTTGGTTTTAAAAATACACTTGTAAACATATTTAATTGTATAGCTTCCATAGTATCTAAACATTTACAAAATTTTAAAAAATACTCTTATAATATGAGACTTTTAAAGCGATTTGATGTTTTTGTCTACAGTACCACCTAATAGCTGAAAATAAGCTAATCTTTCAATTTTGAAAATTTGAATATATGTTATCTGGAAACGGTAATAGATATTGAAAAGTGTGTTATTACAACATTTATTTGAAATTACTTAGTTTCTAAATCACATATTATTTTTCATTGTTATTAATTATGGAAGTTACCATATTTAATCGTTTTGAAGCTACATTATTGTAAAAAATAATTTGACAACAGAATAAGTAGTACATGAAAAGAATTTAAGCAGGTACGTATTCTTTTACCTTCCCTGGTGTGTACGTCATGTTTTGTATATTGCATGTTTTGTGTACTGCATGTTTTGTATACTGCATGTTTTGTGTACTGCATGTTTTGTATACTGCATGTTTTGTGTACTGCATGTTTTGTATACTGCATGTTTTGTATACTGCATGTTTTGTGGACTCTAAAAGTTAGTTTTCAAGGTAAGCCTGCTGATTTTCCTATCAACTAGTAACAATAACTCTTGATAGAAATATCCTAGGGACTTGAAATTTGATAAAATAAGTTCTTCTTTGTCAAATAAATCCATTGTTTTTGAGGTGAAAAGGTCGAAGAGCAGTAAAGTTACTGTCAGGAAAAGCACTAATCCAGGTCAGTTTAGTTACTGCTGTAGTGGTTTATTAAAACATGAAAGTACACAACTGCATTTCATATTGAAATGAAATTATTTATTTGCGTTAAATAACATTATTCAATAAACAATATTCAAAACTTATTTTTTTAATAACTTATAACAATAGACTATCAACAATTTTACAATAACGAAAACAAATACAACAAAACACAGTAAATCATGGAAATGCAATATACATAAAATATTTATGAACAAAACATCTTTATAAACGTTATAAAGAAAATAAGCTTATATTTACTTGGCTATTTTCCTTTACTCTTTTTGGACTTAGATTTATTCAAATCCTGTCCTTTTGTCTTCTTATCAGGTGACTTATCTTGAGATTTTTTACTTTTTGCTTTCTCTTCTTTTTGTTTTTTTAACTCAGCCTCCTTTGCAGCCTTAATCTCGCTGATGAGTTGTGTTCTCAGAAGAGCCGTTTGCTCGAAAACGTCTTGTAAACGTTCCTGAAGACATTTATTACATACAATTAATTGCTATTTCCATTCTATCATTTACATGATTTGACTGCGACATTGCTTATACAAAGTACTCCATAGATACAAGAGAAACAAAAAAGTGTTGTAATGTCTATTCTGAAATGCATCTGCTCAACAGGTGGTTTTAGTATTGATTGTTCAGGGGGGAGGTGCGCCTTTCAATTTAACATTACCTTTACTATAACAGATAATTTTAATTTTTGATACAACAAAAAATTTACTTATACTCAAAGTTTAGTACATTAGGTTAGGTTAGGTTATATAATTTTTTATAATTACATACAATACATACAAGAATAGTTAAGATTTTTCATAAAAACATCTTTTTTGAGGGAGCCATTGCCATTGTCTACTTGTGTAAAAACTTAAGACGAATCTCTGCCTTACCACTAACAATGGTTTGTTGTTAATTAAACAATATAGATACAACAATACTTCCACAATCTGTGCACCTTATTACATAACACAATATTACATATTAAGTTACATACAAAAACAATAGATTAAAAAACTTAAACATGCACTAAAAGCAAATGTCAGTATGGTAGAAGATGGATGCTACTGATCATTCTAGGAGAGCGTTATTATCAGTTATAAAAGCAATGTCTGTTATGGTAGTGCTATGGATCACAAACTGTACCCTACTCTAAAAAGAATATGAGATTAATTCATCCCCACTCATCTAGATGAAGCACAATTCAAATCTTTAAATTAGAAATGTTCTAATAAATTTGATTGTGAGTTTTGATGGCCTTCCGAGTCAGATAAAAAGAGGTGGGTCAATGGAACTGAAACTACCTTGTTGCAATGCTCCATAACCGTAGCATTTATGGAACTGTGACAACAAAAAGTAAAAGGTTCCATTGGAACTAGTGAGACAATGTGACCGCTGCAACGATTGCTTACCATTACAGTGCTCTGTACCAGTACTGTTACGGGAACGATTAAATAAACCCAACACTATATGTTGCATTGAGACCACAGGGATATATTTATTACTCCCGCTCTTCCCCTCTCAATTCACACTTATCTGCTATAGCTGGAGATCTCCATATGTTAACAGGCTACATCTACCTCAGAGTTAGTAACCAGTAAGTGTGTTTGTTTTAATAATCTTTTAACAATGACTTATTTAGACAATATACTTTTTTTAATTCTACTGCAGTATTTATATGTACTTGTAAAGTAAGTACGGTTCTTTTATTAATCTCTCAAACAGTGTGCATTACTTGCATGAATTTAATTTATTTGTAGTTGGATCATTTTGGGCATGACTAAAGCAATGGCAGCCATAACTAGTTACAAATTATTAGATTCATTCTCCCTCCCACTCACCAAAGCCAAGTCCTAGTTACTCGTACATGATTTTAATCTCTAGTTTTTTATGCAACTAATGTTCCCATTTTATATTATTATGACCATTATTAAATATTATCTCTATAAGGCAGAAGTAAACTACAACATGTCTTTGCTGGGGCTGCATGCAATTTTTCAAGTTTATAGCTCATTTCAGTCTTGAAAATGTCATGCGGACAGACATACAAACGTACAGAAAATACATGTTTACATCCCTCCAATAGGCAAAAGAGATATTGTGCTAGCCTTCTGAATGACAAATAGCAGACACTCAGCCAATCCCATGTATGAACATGCACCATCAACAGAACTCATTATAACTTCTATATAAATAATATTTAAGGTCCATAGATGATATTTTGCTTCAAATATCGCTAATTGACTATTTAAAATTATTATTTCTTTTTTAATTATCCACAGTCATTGTTTTTAATTTAGGCCTATTTTTCCATCAATTGTACACTCATCAAATATAAACTGACATGTATGATGTCAAAAAAGAGGAATTGACATAACGTTTATCTCATGAAATCTTTACTCTGTTAAATCTCTATATCAAAGGGCCAGGAATTGTTTTAAATTGTGTAGAGTACCTGTTCCTGTACCTATGTTTTCCGATCATAAATAGTTGCAACACAAAACAATTTATATAATATAACTCACAACATTATGTCATACTCAAAGAACCATATCCATGCTAAAGTACAGGGTGAGTCTAAAAGGACTTTACAACTTTGAAATTATATAGATATTTATTAACTTTACTTACAGACTTGAAATATATGTAGTTTTGTAGCAAATTACTTCAAGTTTATTGCCATATTCTTATTTCGGTTCGATGTGACTTCCCAAAAATCCCAATGGTAATCAATTTTTCGCCACAACCGTTCTAGCAAATCTGGCGTAGCTTCAGCAACCGCAGCTGTGATTCTTCTTCTTAGATCTGCAAGACTGGCTGGTAGAGGTGGACCATACACTTTATCTTTAATGAAACCCCATAGAAAACAATCCATAGGAGTCAAATCGGGGGATCGAAGTGGCCATGCAATTGGTCCTGAATGCCCAATCCAGCGACCTGGAAAACGACCGTTTAGGAAATCCCTAACATCTGTTAGGTAGTGAGGTGGTGCTCCATCTTGCTGGTAGTAGAAAGGAGCATCCTGTTGTTCATCTTCATCAATTTGAGGAATCAAAAAATTCTGCAACATATCAAGGTAAACGATACCAGTGACAGTTCTCTCCATGAAGAAAAATGGCCCGTACACTTTAAATTTACTCATCACACAAAACACATTCACTTTTGGACTGTCCCGAACTCGTTCAAGCGATTCTCTTGGGTTTTCGTTCCCCCAGATTCTACAGTTATGAGTGTTCACTTTACCACTGAAATGAAAGGAACTCTCATCACTGAAAATTATTAAGTTCAGGAATGTCTCATCTTCCCTAATTCGATCCAACATTACAGCACAGAATTTTCCACGAGCAGCTTTATCTAAATCAGTGATATGTTGTACCATCATAAGTCTGTATGGTTTTAAGTGCAAACGACCTCCATAGCATTCGCCAAACTGTCTTTTGTGGAATTCCAGTCTCCACAGCTTCACGCCGCGTTGATTTTTTAGGACTACGGGCAAAGCTTTCCCTGACCTGTTCGATAGTAGCATCACTAACCAGTGGGCGACCTGGCGATTTCTCATGACGAACACAACAACCTGTCTCGACAAAATTCTTGTGCCAACTGTAAATAGAAGGCCTGCTTGGAGGGCCTCTTCCATATTCTGTGCGAACTCTACGCTGAACACTTGTAGCAGAGTTTGTTTCATGAAAGAATAACACACAGCGAGCACGCTCTGCACCAGTGAAAGTAGCCATTTTACTACAGACGAAGCTGGCGCTCGCAGTGGCGGAACTTGGTACTATAGCACTACGGGAGTCAAACTTGAAGTAATTTGCTACAAAATGACACATATATCAAGTCTGTAAGTAAAGTCAATAAATATCTATATAATTTCAAAGTTGTAAAGTCCTTTTAGACTCACCCTGTATATTTAATTAAACCAATCATAGCCCTATAAATTTATAACAAATCCTCAAAAATTAAGATTTTGACCATTATCCTAATTCAGGATATGATTAGTTAAAACTAGAAACCGGACTGCATAAAATAAATAACATAGTACCATATTCTTTGCTCTCAAGTCAGCCAGAGCCTTATTTATCCCAGCTTGCTGCACCAACATGTCTCTGTGGTCTATCTTCAGTGATTCCTCCTTGATGGAATCTTCCAATTTCTGCTCTCCTGATACCTATGAGCAGATAAGTTACAGTGATATTTATAATAAAATAAACCACACAGTACTAAATTATTTGTCCTCATTTCAGCTAGAGCCTTATTTATCTCAAAATAAGTCTGACTGATCCACTAATGAAAACTCTCTAAACAATTGGTTATTTTTCTATATTTTACTAGTTGGGATGAAGAAAAATGGAGGGACATTCAATATGTATGAGAAAGAATACGAATATATACACAGCAAAAGTTTGTACGTTATTGAATAGTACTGGATCAGTCATATCTATCCTACTACTCTATACATAGTACTTACCACTGATGATGACTCTAGAGGCCGAGAGGGTTTAGGAGTTAAAGGATGTAAGGAGATGGATATTTGACTGGACAAAGAAATCCTGCTCATTTTATCCTCTGACTGTCTTGAGAACTTGAGGAAGTCATGGAAGTGTCTCAAATCGCTGGGAACACTTCTGGCGAGTGAGCGGATGCTAGAGCATCGTCCAAGTAGCTGTGTTAGCTCTTCTGTCTTATTAGGTTTCAGGTGGAACATAGCTTCCTCTGACATGTCTTCTTCAGCACCTTCATACACAGTTACACAAGTTACCTACTTGTCTTATTTGCTCCCAAGGCCACTGACTATCTTAGGTTCAATTCAATAATACTTTATTCATATTGCATATACATGAATGGCATAAAAATATTTAAAAGGGATTACCTGACTTTCTTGTTTACTGTCATAGCCATTGAAAACATATTTATATCTGGCCTCACTTCAGTGGTGAGGGGTCTTAAAGTAATCTCTTGCATTTATTTTGGGAAGATGAGTTATATTTGAATTTTATGTATCATTAAAATTAAAAACAACTGTGTAAATATTTGTACTCCAACCTCTAGTATAAAAATATATTTCCCACCCAAAATGTCATTTTCTAAAGGTGGTAGAGGCATTAATGTACAAATCTTAGGAATATTAGACTTCTTTCATTGTTAAGCAGCACAAAAGTAAAGTATCTTGGAACAGAAAGAAATCTTAAGGGAAAAAATTGATATACATAGATTTAGCTCCTGAAGACATAAAATTAGCTCTAACTAATGCAAGAAGAAATCTAGAAAGAAAAATTTTTGAGGACTACGCAACTTAGGTAGAAGGGAATCCCCAGTAGCTTGCGTGAAGATGTAAGGGCAAGAGCTCACAAATAAAAACTATTTGGATGCTAATTTCCTACAATGATCAAGAAACATTGTATTCGGTTGTAGAGATATTTTCCCCAAACTTCACCTATCATTTATGAGGAAATAGTGGCAACAGAAATTCCAATTTTCACAAAGTGGAAATGTTCCAATTTGGACAAAGTTAGGAAATCACTTTTCACAGGGAGCCCTCACAAGAAACATTATGGAGAGAATAAACTCCTGGTAGTTGATCTCTAAGATGATAACAGTGATCCTTAGAAGGAAAAGCCAGAATATATCAGGTAAGAAGCAAACAATCAACAAAGGTTAAAAGATAGGAAGTAAGGTAGGAAGTAACCTACCAGCTAGTCCTTATTCTGAGAGGAGCAAGGGAGGGTATCTTTAGTGTGCGGAAGTCCCACTTCCTTTCTAAACCACAAAACAAATATGAAAACACCCTGTCAATGTATGGTAGAAACTTCCTCCTCATAAGACAAGAAACTCAATCTTTCAGATTTTGCCACACCATTTAGAATAGAATAGAAGAAGCTTTTGTGTGGAGTATAAAGTGTGTAGAGTTTGAGTGCAACTTTTAACATTCCTCGAAATGTGTTTCATGTTTTCTTGTCAAACTCAATGATATCAAATATCAGTAACTCTCCTTTCAAACTATCTATTTTAAAGGATACATTTTCAACATTGGCACCAAAATATGCCCTTTTTCATATTTTACTGAACACAGAAATAAACACTCAAAAGAGAATACAACTGTTGGTTCCCTCACAGTTGGACTCAAAATAGGTAGTCAGTTTTTTTTTTTATTCCAACTACTGCAGAAAATCAACTCATCTCCTGGACCTCATCAGTGAGGGGCCGTAAACTTAGCCGCACATGTCAGAAGGAGAACAGCTCAGCAAAACTAACAAACACTTAATTAAACAAAATATTAAACTGGAGCTACTCCTAACTTGTACAGCACGGCTCGGAGTCTCTACCACTCTACCGGAAAGGCCAAACGCCTTCAAAAGGTCAGTGGGCTCTGCAGCCAATAAACCACATACACATACACTATATAAAACACACATGAGCCGGGGAGATATAGGTATTGAACCGGCTCAGACTCCCCCCCCAAAAGGAGGAACTCCCCTCTGTTAATTTCTTCAAAATGAAGAACCAAACGAAATGCCTCTCCCCCCCCAATGGTTGAAGAATTATAAACCAGAAACCCTGAAGTCTGCAGAAGGGAAAACCAAGAAAATCCAGTTGGAGGCAAGAAATCACTCCAAGAGTTGCGTGGGTACAAAGAAGAAAACAGGAACCTTGATCAGGAAGAAAGAGCAGAGGTGATCAGGCCTCTGGACCTAAAACCCTCCCGCACAGACTAAAGAGAAATCACGGATGACTCCGGCAAGGCTTCAGATGGGATATGTGCGCCTTCCTGAAAATCTTCCCGGACTGAGGATCTCCCAGTCAGGCAGTCACCGGAGTCAGAAACTTCAAGATGCGGTGGGGACCAGTCCACCTGTAGCAAAGTTTAGCAGCTCTTTTATCCACAGCCGAACTGACTGGGTGAGCCTTGCAGTAAACTAGATCCCCCACCTGGAAGGGATTGGCAATACGACCTCGGTTGTACTTCCTCCTTACTAACTCCCTAGCCCGAATGAGATTCCGCCTGGCTGCCTCCCAAGTGGCTTTCACATTGGGAGTACCAGGAGGTGGCAGAAGATCGCTAATTTTCCAAAGGTTCGCCAAAGGGTTGTTTGGCGGAAAGCCAAATAATAACTCGAAAGGTACCGCCTTGTGACTTTCATGCTGGGCCGTATTAAAGGCAAATTGGATCCAAGGTAGTTGTTGATCCCAGGTGGTCTGATTTTCCGCATGAAAGGCAATGAGAGCAGATCGAAGATTGCGATTAAACCGTTCGGCGTGAGAAGGCTGAGGATAGAAAGGGGAAGTAGTCACATGGCGCATTCCGTGCCCAAAGCACATTCTTTTAAAGATATTGGAGACAAACTGTGAACCATTATCGGAAACTAAGGTGGCGGGGATTCCAAAGTGTTGAAAAAAATGGTTATGAAGTGCTTGCACCGTGAGCTGCGCGGTAGCACTCCGCAATGGGAACAACCAAACAAACTTGGAGAAGGCATCCACACAAACAAGTAGGAACTTATTTCCGGACTTCCTACGCGGGAGAGGCCCAACATAGTCAATGAAAACCTTCTCCAAAGGTTTTTCCGCCACCTCAGATGACAAAAGACCCAACTTGGTATTTTGAGCGGGTTTGCTTAGCGAGCACAGTTCACAAGAACGTACTCGAGCTGCAATATCCCGGTCCATACCTTTCCAGATGAACTGATCCCTAATCTTCGCGATGGTCTTATGAATTCCTAGATGTCCGCCCACAGGAGAAGAATGAAAATACTGAAAGACCATCGGTACAAGAAAGCTTGGCAGCACTAACTTAGGTTTTCTCCGCTGCTTGTCACGGCAGCATAGAGCACCTCGGTACAGAAAATAAGGAGGGTGGGCACCTCCGTTTTTAAGCTCATTGATGATAGCAGTCAGCTCGGGATCCTTAAGTTGGTGTGGAACAATGTCCGAAAATGCCAGAGGAAAGTCTAGGAGCACGCCACAACATGGCGGCTCTGATAAATTCTGGTGGTCGTTGGGTAAGTGATACATGCGTGACAGAGTGTCCGCTATGATATTTTGGGTGCCTCGCACGTGCTGCACTGTGAACTTAAGGGCAGAAATTTGGACTACCCAGCGACCAATCTTCCCGAGCTGACGGGGGTGGGCAAGGAGCCAAGAAAGTGCCTGGTTGTCGGTTTCCAACAAAAATTCTTTATGTTCTAGGTAACGCCTGAACTTATTAATTCCAAACACGACAGCCAAACATTCCAGCTCATAAACAGAACAACTCTTCTTCTCACAAGGGGTTAACGTGCGTGAAGCATAAGCTATGGGCTGCCGGATACCATCTACTTCTTGCGATAAAACAGCAGCAACGGCTAAGGAGGAAGCATCAGTTTGCAAGACGAACTTACGACTGAAATCAGGCATAGCCAAGACTGGAGGCTGCATCACTGCCTCTTTCAGCTGCTCAAAAGCAGTCTGTTGCGCTTCACCCCACTCAAACTTGGCACCCTTTTTCCTAAGAGAGTTCAGAGGGGCCGCCACTTCAGCAACATTGGGGATGAAACGACGATAAAAATTTATCATTCCCACAAAACGGGCAATCCCCTTGGCATCCTTAGGAGGAGGAAACTCCCTGATTGCCTGGGTTCTCTCTGGATCAATACAAACACCTCAAGAAGAGACAAGATGACCCAGAAACGATATTTCAGGCTGAGCAAAACTCACCTTTTCAGGATTGACGGTAAGGCCAGACTCTCGCAGCCTAGTTAGAACTTCCTCTAGATGAGTCAAGTGCTCCTCATAACTCTCACTGTACTCAAGCAGGTCATCCAGATAGTTGAACACGAACTTAAATTTGACATCATGAAAGATAGAATCCAGGAGTCTGGTGAGTGTCTGGGCCCCCACAGCCAAGCCCATTGGCACTCGGGTGAACTGGTACAAATTCCAAGGCACACAAAAGGCAGTGAGAGGTCAAGACTCGTGTTTTAGAGGAATCTGATGATATGCCTGATTAAGATCAAAAATGGAGAAATACTTGGCCTTACCAAACCAGTCGAAAGCAGAATGCAAATCGGGGAGAGGCACGGAGTCAATTTCTATCTGAGCATTGAGCTTTCGATAATCCAGGACCAATCTGGACTTCCCATTAGGTTTCGGCACTAGAAACGCTGGACTGGAAAAATTTGAGCAAAACGGCTCGATTACCCCACTCTTAAGTAAATCATCAATCATATTTCTCAGAATTTCCATCTTGGGCGGAGCAAGCTTATATGGATGGGAACGTACAGGACGGGTGTCTGTAAGACGAATCTCGTATTCCAAGAGATTGGTCGTGCCCAGTTTGTCAGTTAGGACTTCAGGAAAACTGGAACAAATCTGCCTTATGTCCTCAGCCTCTTTCGGCGTAAGATGTCCTAGTTGGTCAGGAGGAGTCAAGCTCTTATCTACCATCTCTAAGGCAGCAGTCCCACGAGACTCGACATCTGAAAAGGGAACGAGCACCCGCCTGGCGAAAGCAAAGAAAACATGACTGGAGGCCAAATCCAAAATCATGCCAGTTTTTCCGATAAAATCTGCTCCCAAGATGAAAGGAAAAGTCAGGTCCTTAGCCACCAAAAAGCTCCAATCCCAAGAGAAATAATTAATTTTGATGTGAATCTGGGCACTACAGATAATAGGTAAAGGTGTGCGTGAAGCAGTCCAACAGATAAGTGAACTAGGCTCAACCTGCCATATTAGCCCAGAGGATTTTAGATCTTCAAAAAACGACAAAGAAATCAGGCTGCGTGCTGACCCAGAATCAACCAGGGCCTTCTGCACCACATTCCCCACAAGTACATCCAGTTGTGGGCAGGTTGAGCGGGCAGCCCTTACTCCCTGCGCAGCCAGAGCAGCAACCTCCCCTCTCGGCCAACGATGATAACTGTCCCCAAGTCTATTTCTTTCTGTTTTCTTTCTGTTCTGTATTAAACCAGCTACCCTTTTACCATCAAAATCAGGTACATATTTGCCCTCAAAATTACCTTAACGGCACGAGTCGGGCTTACTCGTCCGCAAGCTTACTCGTCCGCAAGCTTACTAGTTTTTTTTATTAAGTGGACAAAACGGTCTAATATGTCCCACTTGCTTGCAGCCATAACAGGTAGGAGGCTGTCTACGGGAAGGAGCAGCTGCTGGCTCAGACTGCACCGGAGCATGGACCGGCCCCGGAGGCAAGTGAGGAAGATGCCTCGACATGGCCTCCCTTTGATCATCCGCATCCTGAACCCCTCTAGAGATGATGGAGAGGCGGTCCAAATCCGCAAAAGATGCGGGACGGCTACAAAAAATCAAACGGGAGCGTTCTTCAGGTTTAATGCCCTCCAAAATAAGGCTCACCAACTCCGTTTCGCTCAAGCTCAAGCGCAACACCCGGGCTACATCCCGTATCTCCCCGACAAAATGGCTCAACGTCTCGTCTGGTGCCTGAGGACGATAAACGCGTTCCACCCGCAAGCGCTCCCTAACCCGAGCAGGTACAAAGAACTCCAAGATCTCGGCGTGGAACTGGTCAAAGGTGGCACCTCTCTTAAGGCAGTCTAGAAGGCGATCAAAAAGCGGCCTTAAGGAAAACTGCGCTAAAATCTGCATAAGCATGGCATCTGTCATACCAGGAAATTCTCTTAGCTTAAAAACTTCCAGAAGGAAATGGATAAGTAAATTAGTGTCAAGCCCATCAACTCTGGGGAAGTGTTGTAAAACACTCCCCAAAGGATGGGGCAGTTTGCCAAAGCTAGAAAAGGAAGGCACAACTATATATGATGCCTCACCAGCCGCTTCAGGAGGGCCACTACCCATCGGAGACATAGTAACTCTGGGAGGCTCGAAAGAAAGAGCCGGTGGATGGTTAGCAAAAGTAATGGTAGTGGGAACCTCCGTTGGAGTGACAGCGGTAAATAGTACCCCCTTCTCTTTCACCGAGCGCACCTCACTCAAACCATCTAAGGCTTGTTTTAATTTGTTACTGGCCGAAAAAGCCCAACTTTTAATATCAGAGTCTAAACTAGGAGCTGACATAAGTAAAACTATTCTGTCACGCCAATGTAAAAGCTGAGATGCCAATCTAGCCTTTGCTGACCCGGACATGGGAAGTGACTCAAAATTAATATCGTCTTCTAATTCCTCCATTCGGGTTTTACAAAACTCAAATTCTGTGTTAATTTGGAACTCTGCATTCCAGCTGCGGTCCAACGCTATACAAGCCCGTAATTGAGCTCTTAATGCCCTCACATCTCCCTCGGGCTTCTGTCCTCTCGCCAGGACCTCAAAAACCAACTCTGGCTTGCGTAGATGTTCAGGCACCAGGGAAAACGCCATACCAAACAATTAAGACAAATAAATACAAAAAATAAACAACAAAGCGTACGCAACAATTACTTAGTAACCTAAGTGGACTCAACTCACAAAAGGCTTACACTGACGAGGTCCAAGTGAAGAACTTAATACCTGCTACCTAATAGAAGGATACCCTGCAAATATACACTAACCACAACCTACAAACACAGAAGCAATAAATATAACAAAACAACACATTGATAGGGGAGAAGTAGAGTACAGTTAGATAAATTTAGCGGTTAAGCAATTTAGAGTCCCTTGCTCCCTGCAAAGGGTAAGTCTGCAGGAAGCAAAACACTAAACCAATTCCACCCGGTATCCTGTGCTAGGGCGAGCTCCTAATGAAAAAAAAGTTGTGTACTCTAACCTCCCCCTACCTAACACTAACCTACACCAACAAACAAAACCAGAACTGAGAGACAGCTGAGAGAGCAGCTAACCACGCTCTGCTACCATTGAAACCGTACATCGCCGCTCGCACACCCACAGCAAACCATCAGGGAAGCGCCCATGGTGGCGAACGGGATGCCGGATCAAAACAAAACTAGGTAAAAAAGAACACCGTGGTCAGTATACTCAGGTTCATTTACTAAGACACAGCATAGGCCTATCCAGTCAATATAAAAATATATATATATACTATAAATAAAAAATAAATAAAATAAATAAAAAGTGCCTGCAGTTGTATACCTCAAACAATCCTTGTCAGGTGCACCTGCATACAAAAATTAGAAACGCCATAATTTGAAACAAGAAATGCCAATTCCACCCGGTATCCTTCGGCTAAGGGCGGGCTCCTAATGAAATCCAAGAAATAACTAAATAATATCTAAAACTAACTTAAAATTAAATAACAAAATATAAACTATATAAATGGCAACAATAACAATAACAAATAAATAAAGAATATGATCAGGGTATCACAGATGTTGACTAGTAGAAATGTCCATCATGGTGGCCGTCCTTCAGCAGAGCGCAAAAGCGAAGGTTCTCTGCGACCACGCATGATGGAGAGATGACAGCAGAAAATCAACTCATCTCCTGGACCTCATCAGTGAGGGGCCGTAAACTTAGCCGCACATGTCAGAAGGAGAACAGCTCAGCAAAACTAACAAACACTTAATTAAACAAAATATTAAACTGGAGCTACTCCTAACTTGTACAGCACGGCTCGGAGTCTCTACCACTCTACCGGAAAGGCCAAACGCCTTCAAAAGGTCAGTGGGCTCTGCAGCCAATAAACCACACACACATACACTATATAAAACACACATGAGCCGGGGAGATATAGGTATTGAACCGGCTCACTACTGAAATGTAATTTGATATTGTATAAAAAATATTAATCCATTTTACCTGCAATCTGAGTGAGAAAGTCCTGTCTAAGTTGTTGGCACAGTTCAGCATCATTGCCTTCTTCTTTCCACTTGGACTGGAGCTCACGAAGCTGGTCAAAGAGAGTCATATCCTCTCGAAGCCTCACTGGCATCACCTAGTGACATTCTGGGGTTATTATTTTACAAACAAGCATTTATTTACTTGCTTTTTTACAGACATTACACTAATTACAAGAAATCACTACCTCTAGTAAATAGTTTATTACAATTTCTATGAGATTTCACAGTTGTACACTAAAGAACATATTTGAGAAAATTTAAATCATATATCAATAAGCCATAATTTTATTATGGACATTTTTAATCCCTTCAAAGGTTTTGGTGCAATATTACGTTCATAGCGATTGCGTAAAAGTGTGCTAATAATGACATATTAATACATATGTGTTACATGTCATATTAATATTGTTATATTGTTGCTGTTATATTCCATTGTCTGCCGTGATATTGTGCAGGAAGCACTTCTATGGCAACTGCATTGCAAAGTTGTTCTGGCATTTTCTAATAGCATTTTCTAACCACTTCCTTGGTCCTCTGCCATGACCGTTTGCACCTTGTTGAGTTCATTGTAGTCGCACAGTACAGACAACTACTACAGCGTGTTGTTGTTGAAGATCACATGTATTATAGTAATTTTAGGTTTTATTTCTAGTGTTTATTGTACCATGAAAATATCCTATGCACATTTTTCTTATGATTGTAGACACAGTCACAGATAGTGAAAATTACAAGTACAAAATATATTTTTTTAAATACCGTAACCAACATTTTTTTAAATGCTAAAAATTACTTATTTTGCATAAAAAGGTACAACTAAACTCTACAAACATTTCTCTGTAAAAACCACTCATAAAAATTCATCAAACATCACATTTTTTGGTACAAACACACTGTTGAGGGGTTAATAGAATATTCTATTCATTGTTTAAAAAAATTTTTGTAAAATATCAACACACTTTAATACGAATGTACATTTTACTATTAACACAATTCTTAATATTTAAAGGCCTCACTCATTGTAGAATTCTGTGATTAACACCAGGTAAAAATATTTTTATTTTTGACATGTTCTGGACTTACTTTGTTACACTTTTTTGAAGAGGTTTTCACAAAGAAAACATGCTGACAAAATCAACGTATCACAGATCTGTCCACCAACCCACTTTGACTTACTTTCTAAATCCATAACTATGCTTTTGTTCAATAGTAAAGTTGATATTGGCAGTCAAAAAGTTTCAACTACTAAGAAAATAAGACCATCACATGAGTTACAAGCTGCCTTGTCTTGAAATTCCCTTATCTATTCTGTAATTATTTTGAAATCTTTTTCATCTCTCACAACATTCCTTGGCCATTGTTTTACTCTTATTATCTGTTATGTTCCAAATGAGAATTTATGTTACATATAAACACTATAAATAGTGCACTATTAACCTACATTCAACACTTTCTTAAAGGGATTAAATTTTGAATTTTCAAACTAATTATAACTTTGGCAAAAATTGCGCATATACTGGAATTACTGTAAATAAATCTATAAATTTAATACCTTTTGTTCATTAGCGACTAAAGTTAAACTCCATGATGGTTTATTGACATCTCTGAAGAACTCTAAATCTAACTCGTCAACAAGACTTTCGCTTTCAATAAGTGAATCTTCTTCTCCAATACTATCAGCTAAAACAAACCAATAAATAAATTACAACTGATAATGGATTAGTTTTGTTTGAAATCATTTAGTTATATTAATTAACCATTTTGGACAAAATTAGCAATGTTTATAAATTGTACAAACAAATAGATTGTATTTGTCACCCAAACGATATTGGTTTGCAAACCAGTTTTTGAGAAAAGTGAAGATTTGACTTCATTTTTTACAGTAGTACACAAGGCAATGATTTTGTATGAACTGATACAATAGCATATCAATGGCCTGCACAGAAAGTCTTTACCAAACTGACTGTAAGTTTATCCAGCATTAGTTAAATTTTAAGATCAGCAGCTCAAAACAATTCTTTTCTTGCTATATTTAACTTTACAGAGTCCTTTAAATGTTCTTTGTTTAAAGTTTATTTTTGACGATGGAAGGATTGTGAAGGAAACAGGATTTTTCCGGACATTTGCCATCGTTCAGTGAAACCTAATAGTGTTACTGATTTCTTCTTTCAATGTTGTTGTTCTTTGACCTGTTGACCTTCAAAATCAATATAATTCTTCCTCGGACCAAAAAGAACGTACAATAAATTCATAAAAATAAACAAAATAAGGCCATTTGTAACCTATTTCATGGGTACAACTGTAATGTGCATTACAGTATCATGTTTTAAATCTTTAGATAAATTAATTAAAATGCATGAATTTGATTTATAAATCTTTTGATAGTGTAATAAAAACCTTGAACTAAATAATTTCAAGTGGGATTTAAATAATTTAAAACCATAGAAATGTTTAATATCATTAGGAAGTTTATTTCTCTACTATATTCCTAACAATGACGGTAAATTTCCATAAATTTATAATCTATGATCAACTAATTGATTTCTTCAGTTGGTTGGTTAATTTGATGTAATTTCAATGTATATTTTAAATTAATATGCCAACTTTCATTTACGGTATGATTTTGATACAGGTCACTGTTATCTTTTCCTTTGCGAATTAAGAAGATTAGAAGTGATATATGAGTCTTCCATTGGTGAACAGATAAATTTCCATAATTTTGCATCAACAAGCAGCAATATCAGTGACGTACCCTGAGAATTCAGTATTATGTCAGGGAGATGCTCCTTGTAGTACAACATAGCTTTCCTCTGGTCCAGACTGAGGGGCCAAGAGTTGTGAAGCAGTCTCACTTCCAGAGTGTATACACAAGGTCTGGTGCTGCTGGTTCTTTCCTCCAGCACTTCACTTCTTCTCGACCTTTCTTTACCTAGTACACAATGTGCTATTAACAGAATTCGTACTGGAACATTAATTGAACTTGAATTTCATTGCGTAGCATTTCAAACCAGTATAGTCTATCTAAAATATTAGGTAAGAAAGACTCTATTCCCTTATTTTCTTTTTACCACACAGGATTTTCCAATATGAAAGCTGGAACATAGTTTCAAACGTCAGCTGAGTAGGAAAAATTCATCAGCTTAACAGTAGAGAGACTGGACTTAAAACAAAGGTACATGGGAGTAATGGAGTTCAGCAAAGTGGAACCAGAGGAAAATCACAAAACTAGTGCCTGTCAGACAAACTACTCAAAAAAGATCAAGGCAGATATTTAACATCAATTCATAATAAGATCTGTTAAAAACACTATTATACCTGTACATGTGCATTAGACACTGAGATGCTGATGTAGTTGAATTGAGTACTCATGTCTAGATAAGTCTAATCGGTTGGTTGGCTATAGATATCTGAAGTTCAAACATAGTACAGAGTGTTCTTTGCATTTTTGTTCAGGCAGAGTAATGGAATGTGTTAACTCTTTAAATACCGGTACTGGGTTTTCTAATAGCCAAGAAAAGTGCACTACTAGATGAATTTCAATTCAGCAGGTTTTGTACTATTTGTATTATTTAAGGAATATGTGATTCAAATTAATTTACAATAATTGATACAATTATGTTGTGTATTATATATTTTAAAGATTTATTTATAGCCTAGCTATGAACTTGGTAGATTTAAGAAACAACTAGTTCTTTATTTGTCAACGTCCTTAGATAAATACTAATTGTCATAAATAAATATTAAACAAACGAAACATAACCAATGTAAATATGAGGTGTGACAACTATAAGATTTGAATGTAGATGCCATAACCATTAGTCTTATTAGATGGAGTAGGATAAATGCTTGAGTAGTAGGTTGTCATGTCGGATGCAGCAATCATGAGAAGCTTAAAATTAGAGCAGCAAATTAATTTCAAATTTCTTGTGAAATTTAAAGTCCTGTAAGCTTGATAAGCTTCATATGAGATTATATTAAAATTTGCCAGATGATATTGAGTTATACCTTTTAGTTTGAGCACAGGAATGATTATATGTCCTACACCACTAGTGTTCAGGACAGAGTTGCCAAGCTCATCCAGGATTGTGAAGCTGCAAACCACTGAGTCACTGGAAAGGCTTAACCGCAACATCACAGTCACGTCAGCATAAGCTTCCAGCAGGCACCTGAGAACCATCATGAGTATGAGAAATATTTGTTAGCTGTTGATTCAAATATTGTGTTGAGAGAGACTAATTTTCTTACCTTCTTTAACATCTTTAATTTCCCAGGAGGTTCACTTCTGGGTGGTTTATACCTTACAGTTGAACATACTGTACACTGGAAGCATACAGCAAATGCTTTGATAGGTCACTTTAATCTGGAAAAGCCTAAGGTGGTCTAGGAGTGGCACATCACTAACCACAAATGTTGAGATATAGGGATAAAAGGGTGAATCGATATGTCTAGTCCACTACAGAGGATTACTGTTGGAGTGGGTGGAGATGTCTTAGTGTTAGAGGCTGTTGCTATCCTAAACATGAGGGAGTAACTTCCCCTGCCCGCTTTGATTGGGGGGGGGGGACTGGAACAGACCTAGCCTTCCTTCTTTCAAGATGATATGACTGACACTTTCCCTCCTCATGAGATCTTGACATGAGGTAGCTCCTACCACGAACCTTACCCATGTTGAAAATCCTATTACTCTGGAAGAAACAACAAAAATCCTTTTTCTTAGGATTCTTGTCCTTAGTCAAAGAAAAATCAAAAAATATAAATTGTAAAGATACAAGACAAAATGGGTTATTAAAGAAAATGGAAGGATATGTGCAAGTATTTAACAGTAATCAATATACGAGTATGTATCATTATTTTAATTAATTTCTTATGAGCAGGATGGATGGAAATAATAACTTATGAAAGCATCTGCAATTCTGGTTATCTTTTTGTATCTAATAAAGTTAAGCCTGTAAGGGTTCAACCACTGAAAACTTGATACAAGGGAACGTGGCTACACACTGTAATGGCTGAAGAATTTGTAGATCAATCAGTAAAGGTATATAGTTACATAGCCTCTTAGCTTAAGAGTTAATGCACAGTTCATCATTGTTTTTCAATTTTTATATGACTAGAACTCATGATGTGCATGTGTTCAATACTCCCACAATCTAGAAAAAATTGATGATGTCTGTGAGAAGATACTGAGTAAGTAAATTTTGTCAATGATATTGAAAAATTATTGATTATTTCAACGCCTAGTTAGCACTACATTTGGTACCCAAACTAAACACTAATAAGAAAACCATTACTTGGTGATAAAAATATTCTTGTAATGATTTTAACAATTTGAAAATCCATCACCAACTACCGTAACCAAATACCACTTACTTTATATAATATTTTTACTTTTATTAAAAATAATATACAGATCAACTCAACATTTCAAAGACAACTGTGATACACTAACCTAGTGATAAGCATATCCTTGTTGGGGACGTAGAATCCGTGCAAACTCTGCTGGAACTGCTGTGGAGGTTGGATGTGTGTGTCATGGCACTCCTGGCCTACACACATGTGCAGCGAGTCGATCTCTGATACTCCGATACTTCGCAATCGCCAGGGCACAACTGGCAAATCTGTTATCCCGTATACACACAAAGTGTAGCCTCCCTGTGAAATAAAAATACTCTTTTTGATTTCATTCCAAAGTTCAATATGTTTTATGTGACATACAATCCTAATTGCGGTTATCATCTATGTCATTAAATTTAAATTCCACAATTGCTTGATTAATTATTTGATCGTCCTTTCTTAGGATCATTTGATTATAGATAGTTAAAAAATATCTATAATCTATAGATTGTGGTAGTGACGTATAAAAAAATTTTTTGTAGGGTGCTGATTCTCTGGGTGGTTTATGAAGTATAAATATCCTCCAAAAATAGAGGTTTACGAATCATTTCATTAGACATATTGAACTTTGAGACCTCATAAATGTGCTTAAAACAAACTACTAGGTGCAATTTTAATGTATGTCATTCAAAATTGTGGGGGGTGCTTGAGCCCCCCTTATATACTCTCATGCAGTGTAGATAACCTAAAAGAACAACAAATCTTTTTTAGATTTTTCACCATAAAATCTTACAATACTGCAGAACTACCTATCTGAACACCTGAAGGACCCAGTTGCTACTTTTGTACAATTTGACAGCCACGACAAATTATTCCCACATCAATACAATTTGGAGTTTCTGATTTTTAAATTTGCTTCCACCCCAAACGTACTATATAACAAATTTATAAATTGCACATCTGGACAGTTAAATATTTCATGTAAGACAATTTGGTGAGTGGACACAGCTAGCCATATTATAAAATATTTCACTAGTCAACTCACAATATTTTTAGTGAGATGTGTCACACTGTTCTCTACGAAGCCGAGCGGGACATCTTGTTCGGTGTCATTGTCTATTAACCGCAACAACATTTTCTGCAGAGGACACCAGATGTGGAGACTGCAAGGCACTTTCTGTACAGAAGTACCAATTATTATAGATTATACATTAATACAGCAACATGAACTTAGAAACACGCAATGACTAAATGGTGCAAAAGAGATTTTACACTGAACTGTTATGAATGCCCTCCAACCTCGACATAGCACTGGGCATATATTCCAGAAGCAATTTTATCTCCCAGCAACATCCACTCCTATGCTGGCAAACCCATTCACTACCTCATAATAACATTGGAAGCATTTTAATTTGAATTTTTCCACTGATAGCTTCCTAAGACATTTCACTCTTTTTTCCAACTCAGAATAATTAAAATATTTATTCATATTTTCTTTTCAGGAGTTATTCTTAAGAGACTACTGTACTGGTGGCCATATTAATTTTACTGCCATAAAAATAATGTTAAATCTGAAACAATTTTACGTCCTTGTTTTCTATCTTAGTTTGTTATAAGATGTGATTTATTTTAAAGATTCACTTAGTAAAAATCCAACTGCCTTTTAGATTTTTCATATTTTTTTACTGACTATCACAAAAATATCCCAAACTGTTTCATACTTCAACACATAATAATTCAAAAGTACACACTTTACAATATAAACTAAAAAATATTTGGTTGTGTATTAATCACAAAATCAATTAATGAGTCTTCACCAGTATCCGCTTAAAAGTGTTTTAAGTTTAACATAGTTAAGTTTAAAACTAAAGTTTGTTCGCTACACTTGGCTCTTCAGTATAATCATTGAATACTCAATACAGTTATTCAATTAACATTTATTTTGAAAGTTAATATGCTATAATATTTTTACATTAAACTGTCAGCCTTACAAAAAATATGTTAAAATTATTATTATCACGGTCTGGAAATGGATTAGCAGAAATGCTAAAATCGGTTTCCACTGTGATTCCGATGTTAACGACCAGAAGAGGGGATTTTGTAATTTGGATGATTTAAAGATTCTGATGCAGCCATTTACATATATAATGAGGATTACTTAGAATTAATTAATTGAACGGAATTTTAAAGACAAAATATATGTTATATCATTTTTTTGCTAGGAGATTGGTGAAATTGCTATTTTTATACAATTTGTATAATTATTTATATTTAATACTTGCAATTAAACTTACGAAAAAAACATCATATACTGTTGACTCTCGATAACTCGAACCTCAATAAGTCGAATTCTTTGATAACTCGAATTTTTTTCCGTTCTCTTGAGAAAACCTGCCTAAGTCGAAAAAAAACCATGCGTAACTCGAATTAATTTTGCACCCAAATTTTACCTCAATAACTCGAAGTGATAGAAAAATTACCTCTATAACTGGAAGTTCAGTAGATAAGTCGAAGTCTTTAAATACATTACCTCTACAACTCGAAATTTTGTATTGTATGTACGTATGAATTGTAGGCATACATTGCAGTGTGAGAGTAAGCACAAATGCTGTATGTAGTTACAGTACATACATTAGTTTTGTAAAGGATGTAGGGAATAAAAAACATAGTTTATTTGTACCTATAACTCGAATTTTATTTTTTTTACCTCTGTAAGCCGAATTACCTCTGTAAGTCGAATTTAGTGAAATATTACCTTTATAACTCGAACTATTCTTAAGTTGAACTATACGTAACTCGAAGAAAACAGCCGTTCCCTTGAAATTCGAGTTATCGAGAGTCGACTGTATATTATTTTCTTGTAATATTATTACTGTAAGCCATGAATTGAAATGCAAAAGAGATTAACAAAAGTTGAATATTAAAATGTGTAACATGGCAACCTGACCCCAGTTGAATGCAGATTCATAACGCATCGTACGAGGACCACCCACTTATCCGACACTTCAACTTCTCCAACATAATCCTGAAAGACAAGCCTGAAGTCATCCTCAAACCTGAATGGGTACAATCTCTTCAAGTGTGGCACTTTGGTCATCATCTTCCTGGAACCAACAGTCTTAGCACAGTTTTTACCCTGTCAACATTTTTAATTTTTTCACTCTGGTTAGTATCCCTGAACTGATATAACTTATAAACAATGGTTTAAAAAATTACCTTTTGTTAAACCTTACCTGTTAATCACAAATTACTTTTTAATCAATAATCACTATGTGACTATGGCACAATACAGCGTAGAAACCTGGTTGTAGTTTTTACTGAGGTTATCCGGAAAGTAGGATTTATAAAGATTGATCACCCGCCGTCCAGTCCAGACTTGGTGCCAAGCGACTTCCACTTGTTTCGCAACCAACAGGAGTTACTTGGCGGTAAAAGCTTCAACACTAAGGATCAGTTAAAAGAAGCAGTTAAAGATTGGTAATCCTCACTTCTACGACATCAGCAATCAAAAGCTCATAGAACGTTATAACAAATGTTTAAATAAAAATGAAAACTACGTTACAAAATAAAGAAAGATGTGAGGAATAAAATAAACAAGTTTTGTTGAAAAATATGTTATTTTTTTTTATAAATTGAACCTTACTTTCCGGATGACCCTTATACAACAAACTGGAACTAAAGACGGAATCTTAATTATGAATCAGTTGATATGACATGATTTTGAGTTTTCCCCTAAAAGAACAATGTTAAACTCAAACATGTTACGTCCTTACATTGAATTATGGCAAATAAATACGCATCATTTTGAAGATATAATTAGTACTCAAATAAAGACTATAGTTTTACTTGTAAAGCATATACTTTTTTTAATATTCAAACAATGAAACACAAACAAGCTTTAAGATTTTTTATGAATAAGCAGCGACAACATTGAAAAACTAAAAAGCTTTTGGATGCTTATTAATCACATCTCTAAATTGATACATCACGTTATGACTAAAAGTAAGGTCATAAAACTGTTTGAAGTTGAACATTGTACTTATAAGGCTAAAATCAAAATTTCCTGCCGGCTCATAACATATTCTTATTGTACATGGTAATTGGCAATGAATATAAAGTTAACAACAGAATTGTGTTTACCTTTACTAGCTTAGACTATTCGTAACTGATAGGCTAGACAGCATCTTGAAAAAGTCATACTGAAATTGAACAACTACAATGATTTACCCAACTTTGCTGGCCAGCTGAGTAAGTTTGCACTTCTTTATTCAAGAGTTTAAAACCAGAATAGAAGTCAAAATTGCATAAGCATTAATTATTTATAATTCAAAATAGGTGACATTAAACTATTAAATATGTGTTGATTTCTCTATTATGTAATAGAGCACAAACATGTGTATGTGTGTTGACAGGTGTCAACATTTTATCATAAAATTTGGTTGTATTTTCATTTTTGTAAAATTACTAGAACAACTTGTACACAAACTTATATTATGTTTTTATGGATATAACTAACAGGTTATTGTCATCAAAAACTGAAAACAGATTAATAAGGATGAAAATACAAAATGGAACGCAAAACAAAGATGAATCAAACATTTCTCTTAAATGTTTTTTGAGGAAAAAGACCATAAATTTCATTATTTAATTAGGTTATGTTTTTTATTATTTCGTAGTTTATTACAAATCAGTAAACATACATACAGAAATATTTCATATGCAGCCTAATGTGAAATATCATCTAATACCTAGATGAGGTTACTATACCTAGAGCCAGCTTTGGAATTAGCCAAACTTACTTGAGTATGATGATGGCTAGGTTGTGGTCACCGAGAAACAAGCTTTTCTCTTTGCATTGAAGCAGTGTTCTCAACTGTTCCCTCTTACTGACTGCCTTCGTCTTACCCTTGGCCTCCCTACAGTCAGACACGGTTTCTACATTGTGTGTGGTAAATCAGTCACAATAGAACTACACAACCTCTAAAAAGTTTTCAAATGCACCAAGGATTTTGGCAGTGTTATATACTACAAAATAAAATATACTATTCACTATATCATATCACAATGACAAACCATATCAATAACAAGTTCTTGAGTTACCCTATATCTGGACTGATGGATGCAATTGAATCTAACACTATAGACAGTTAAGAAAATCTAACTAGTTTATGAAAGAAATGTTCAGACAAAATTTGTTTAAGATTTTCGCTAATATTCTATCTGTATTCTACCTCATTTATCAACTTTATCACATTTACAGCTTTAGTTAGCTCTAACAAAGAATTCAATTTTAATACATTCTTTTGAGGCAATGTTAATATCAAATTCAGTTTTGTGCTAAAAAATAAATTCACCCCTTAGATGGTAAAAAAGCATACATAGTGGATAAGATGAAGAAAAAAATCATTGTTAGTAAAATGATGTTAGTACTAGTGTGGCACAAGCATATTCATGTGGTTTAAAAAAAACATTAAAAATGGTCTTCAGAATAGAAGTTCTTCCACTTCCATCACAAATGACAACATTGATTGTGTTCAAGAAACTGTGCTAATGGACCAGTGGCGTAACACACACTACAGTATGGACTACCATGGAATAAATCTGAATACATCTAAATTTGTATTAATTAGATAGACTTAATTCAAGGTAAATTTAATTTCTGCATATCAGACAAGTTGGATTGACTTTATATGAATATTTTGGTTATTTTTAGCAACTTAAGAGGTTTTATCCCCCTCATTCTCCCCTAGTTACTCCAGTGGTAATAATAACACAACCTCTATATCAGGATAACTGGATAACATTATCCACATTTCATCATTTTAATTCTTTTTGCCATTTGAAAACAGTTAAATTTAAATATACGAAATCTAAGAATACATAACGATATATTACTTTTGTTTTCCAGTTTTCCCTGTTTTAGCAGATTTCACAGATCCTTTTTTAAGACTTTCTTTCGTAGGTTTCCCCGTCTTGTCAGATTTAGGAGACTTTTTGCCCTTTGTGTCACCAGCTTGTGCCAGCCTTTCCTTCAGTTCTTCTTCCAGGAGGATTTCTTTCTGTCGTTTGGACCATCGGCGCTGCTGGACATAGTCGTAATATTCGCACCTCACTTTCAATAGAGTTTGCTCTCCAAACTAAAATGGAACATTTCAACACCTTAAGTAGAAAAAGAAAGTTTTAGAAACACAAAGGAAGATTATTATAAACAAATGAAATACAAATAAAAACTGGTGGGTGTCGAAAGTGCTAAAAACATTATTTTAAATGTACTCACCACAGGATTCAAAAACAACATCTGAAATGTCACCAAAACTTGGTACATCTCACCAGGAAATTGTGTCCATTCAGCAAGCATTTCTGTCAGGCTCTCTTCAAATGCCTTAACATCATGACAATATTGCTTTGATTTTGATTTTTATAACTATCATTATTATAAATGTAACGTAATAAATTACTTAATTCAATTAAATAACTTCCTGGCCAATAATTTTTTTTTGATTCTGTATTTATTGTTGCATTCTAAATGTCACTCATGGCTTCTTAACTATGTATTACTCAACTTGAGTTCTGAGATGGCCTTAGGTCCGATATTGTCCTCCACTGGACGTTTCAATTTCCTCAAACAACTTGTCATACATACTCTTATTAAGAGGTTGTTGGTCTGAAAGTATAAAAACCTTGATTCAAGTTCTACCTAAATTTCTGATTTGTGTCTCTAGTTAATACATTCAATGCAGCAGATATACATGTGCTCTTTGCACCTTGATATTTGATTCACACCACAATGAAGTATTTTAAGAAATACAGACCAGTAGTTCTCATAAGTGCACACCAGATCTCAAAAATTCCTAACGTTAAGTGTAGGAATCGAAGCCGCAACTCCCGCGTCTGAGAGTATGCCTTAAACCACACAGCCAACCTGACTTGATGTCTTGGGTGTGCAGATGATTGGAGAACTGATGAGTCCTAACTTATTAACTTCTTGTACTTCACCTGCAACAACTCAGTGTGTGCCATCAACCACTGCGGCCAGACCAGCTGTTCTCTCAGTTGAGGAGGATGTAAACATGCCATGAGTTGACTGTAAGCACTTCCGTGTTCAGCTCCTCCCTCGACAGCTCTCAACAATTGTTCGAATGCGGAACTGATCTTTTCTACAACCAACAGTTTATATTATTTGACTTCAAAGTATGTATTTATTGCATGATGCAAAGAATCTTTTTACTGATAAAATCATTGTTCCACATTACAGTAAAATCTCTATACAGATTTTTATAAAATTTAAAAATTAAAGTTAAAGATGGTCTTATTTCTACTGTGTTAAGGGGGGTCGGCCCCAAATTGAGTTAAAATATTCAATTTTTTTATTTATTTTTTAAATTCCAAATTTTGTTAGCTTTAAGAACATACTTCACTTTTTAATTTCTGTCAATTATTAAACGCGTTATGAATATTTTTCAAAATGCATGTCATCGCATTTTTTCGTCCCAGGAGAGCATGAGGCGTTCATTTATTTGTTATAGTACTGTTATGCTGATAATCTATGACCATAAGGCCCATACTCACCTACCAGTGTATGTTATGGATGAAATAAAACCCATTTTCAGAGACTTGTCTAATGAAGAACTCCTTAGGAAATGCCTTCATGGTGGGACACAGAATTCTAGCGAATCGCTAAATAGTGTGATATGGTCGAGAGTACCAAAAAACAACTTTTGTAATGAAAAGCACCTTGGAACTAGGTGTGCATGAGGCTGTGGCAACTTTTAACAGGGGCAACATAGTGAAGTGCCAAGTGTTGGAATAGTTTGGTATTAATCCTGGCTCTAGATGTGTGCAAGAGATGAAACAGCAAGATCTACGCCGAATTCAAAAAGCTGAAAAAGCCCAACAAGAAATAGAGAAAAGGTGCAGAAAACAACTTTCTATTGCAAAGAAAAGGCTAGAGGATAGATATGAAGAGTTAGAGGACCCAGACAACCCCACTTATGGGGCAGGAATGCACTAGACGTAGGCCTAATTTTAATTATCATATATTTTTTGCTTTAAACACGTTTTTCCGAAAATCTAGTTTTTTAACACAAAGGTACATTTATCTAAAAAAACTATTGAAGATATCTGAACAATTTTTTTATATTTTGTTTATTAGGTCTTCCTTTACATTTTGTATGAAGCAAATTCCTTATTTTTAAATCCTATATTAAAAAATATATATATTTTATACAAAAAATTCCTGGAAAAAAAGTAGTTTGGAAAAAACGTTTTAATATCCAAAATATATATATTTTTTTTGAAGTTATCCAAACAAACTATGCAAAAATGTCCAAAGTTTCTAGTAACACAAAAATTATGTACCTATCTTTTATACTTTTTGAGAAAAATGTACCTTAAGTAGAGGAATTTAACATGGGCTAGATAGGCCTGGCCGACCCCCCTTAAGTAACCTTCTCTACCACAACCTAAGGATGAAGGGCAAAACTGTAACTGTCAAGAACATAGCCAGGAAAAAATGTGGGGGGGGGGGACAAGACAACTGATGTTTTCCCAAAGTTTACAGAAAGTAAGGCCCCACTTTATTCCTTAAAAAGTTCTTGACCCATATCTGTTGTTGAGAGCAATCTTTCAGCAGTACATGTCAGGAATACTTAATATTTAAATAATAAAAATCGTTTACTAAAAAAGTAATTAACTGAAACAAATGTATATGTGTGTATACAGTTCATACATATACATGTCATGAATACAATCATCATAGAAGTTTGCCTCCTGATTTAACAGTGACTAAAACACAATCGTTCCGGCAATATTGTCATCACTAACCTCCAAGATGTTTCTTTACACACATGGTAGTCACTGGGCACTAGATTCGGACTGCACCCAAAAGTAGCAGCAGGGTCTAATACTTACCCAAACATTAATTACAGAAGCGAGTGTACAGGAGGATGATCAAATTGTTCCTAGACAACAATCACCCAGATCAGATGATATGATGATGATATCTTCAGATGTTATGATAAGATCTGAAGTTTGTTTTGGCACTTTTGGATGGTGCAATGTGCAATTGTGCAAAACTTCGTCATGCATTAAAAATTATCCCTTTTTTCAATAATTTAAACATTTCATAAAATAAAAATGTCACAGAAAACACTTTTTTTACTTTGAGAAAGCACCTCTGATTATGAAGAAAGCGTGAAACATCTGTTAATTTTCACTTTTTATTCATTTTTTGCACCAAATCATCAGTGATCAGCACTGAAGGCACTCCATCTCTCATTATGAATATTCTTTTTGCCACCTTTTAAAGCAAATTAGATGCCTCGCAGGCCTTAACTGCCGTGACAGCTGCCGAGAACACTTCAAAAATTTTAAAATATTGACAGTCGTATCACTCTACATAAGAGAAGTAATCTTCCACACTGTAAAAAACATCACAGCCAAGACACTCAGATCTGCACCAGCACAACACTAGACATGCCTCGGACTTCGCATTGCCCCCACACCATCTGAGCCTATACAAGAAGAAACCATCCTATAAAGGAGCCGCCTACTTCAACCACCTTCCAGAGCACTTAAAGAACCAACCACCTCACCGCTTCAAGAAACAACTGACTCTATGGCTCCAAGAGAGACCTTTTTACACAGAAGAAGAATTTACAAACAGCTAAAAATTGTTACCTTATATAACTGACGCTATGTACTGTTCTCAAAGAACATGTCAATAAAGTATATTGTCTATATTGTCTATTGTCTCTTATCCATTTACATACCATTCCATCACTCATGAAGTTTAGTTTGCATACTTCACCATTCTGAAAGCAAATTTCAACGCTGCTTTCAGGAATTAGCATTAATAAACAGATAACGCATGTATTTCACAGAAGACTACATTCTCAATGTGTGGAAGTATTTTAAATACAAACACCCATATATGAACACAATCGATTTTTGCTAAAATGGCATTTGTAGCTTGACAACATATGTAGGTAGACAATGTGAAAGCGCAGTACACCAACCACAGCGATACAGCAGCATAATTTCAAACCGATACTTACATAAAAATTTTGTACATATTGTGCTCGTACAATAGTAAAATTCAACTTACCTCCATAAAATTGAAAGGATTCAGAATAGGGACTGAGCATTTGTTGAATGTACATTTTTGATCCCAGTGTGAACATAGTGTTGGAGAATATTTGTAAACAGAAGTGCACTGGGAACTGATACCAAACTCTGAACACATGCAGTCTAAAACATTGCAACACACTCAAAACAAATTTAGATACCAATTCATACAGTTAAGAAAATTTAACTACAAATTACACAATACAAATAACTACAATACTAACAAAATATTGTTTTAAAATTCACAAAAGCTATTTCAAATGTTTTATTGGCTGTAATATGAAACATAAGATTTTTGAGAGTTCAATGCTGTTATAAATTTTCATCATAAGACTACGTTTTAACACCTTCAGATGACACGAAGGCTGACATACATGTCCAAATCGCTCTAGATTGATGAATTCATAGGTAAATGGATTTTAACTAGCTACAGTACCAATATGGCCAAGAATCTCTCTGGTTTAGAGAGAGTAATAGAAACATAGGTCTCTTTGGTTGACAATGATTATTGGACTATTAGCTAAATATCACCAGAAAACAGTAAATCTCGGATAATAATGAGGTCACACCTCATTCATCCATTACACTTATCTTTCATTTAACATAATACAAAATACATGTTGGTATGGTAAGAAATATTTTTAAAATTCAAAACTTTATAGCTCAAAAATTTAACCAATTAATTTACCAACTTTAATTTTTTCCATAATTACTTACTTGTATTATATTCAGTGAAAACAACTATATTATTAATTCTTTATATTAGTTATTTTATTTTGTAAGATTTACAATCTTGCATCAATCTTGACTTTTGTTACGTAATTTAGAAACAGAATGATTTGTGACTGGGAGAGGTATTTTGAATATTTTTTTGTTTTTATGTTTTCTGGACATTGGACCATTCTAGCCTCAGCATACAACTGAATAAGTTTATCTATGTGCTCCCCCTCCACTGTAATGGTTTCTGATAGTTAAAAATAATTCCCAGATGAGAACTTTAGCTGTGGTATAAAGAAGCTGCTTAAATAGATGATCAACCCTTGACCTGTAAACATGTTAAGTTTCAAACACCTGAGAGATAACTATTGTGGTTCTACAGTGGCCAAAATTATAAGATTTTTAACCTTGATCTACTGCATATAAGACATGAGATAGCTCACCCAGGAGAGAGTGCGAGTGTGTAACCCGCAGTAGCCGAAGTGGTCAGCATGAACACAAGTGGTGCCACTGTTGGACTGTACCACTCAAACTTCCCTGTATATATGTGGGCATATGTGGGTCCATCCGGGTTGAAGGCACTCAAGCATATGTAAATTTGTTTGCAGAACATAGAGTCCACCACTGACACAGTTGTTAAGGTTTAGATGTGAGTAGCTTGAATTAAACCTCTAGTTAAAAGTAGATCAGTGTCTTCTCGAGTTATGGGTCAGGTCTACGGGACATGGTCACCTGAGGAAGCATCTTCACAGAGTCAGCACTCTCTGGGAGGATTCGCTCTGTAGAACGTGTGATGAGCAGGAAACTGCTGAATACCTGTTCTTTCACTTTGCTGTCTTGCAATAGCAAGGGAGTGCTTTGCCATCTTTGGTAGTCTGGACAAGAGTGATAAATTTCCCCAGGAGGACCTGATCGGTTGTTTTAGGTGGTTAGTAGAACTGCTCAAACTGTAAATCAATAGCAACAGGCCACCCCTTAGAAGAAGAGAAGAGAGAGAGAGAGAGAGAGAGAGAGAGAGAGAGAGAGAAACTTTATTTTACAATTATCAAAATTGAAAATGGTGTCATACAATACAAATTGGGTAGTTTAATACAGATATTTCATGGAAAGTTGTTTGGCCAGTCCATATACTCTGCTATACTGTAAAAAGGTCTTTGAAGAAGCCAATCCTGAAGATGTGCTCTGAAACTCCTTGATTCAGTTGTCTTGATTTCAGCAGGCAGTCTATTGTAAAATTTAGCACCAGCGTATGTAGGCTTCTTTTCAAATCTTCCAGTCCTGTGAGCAAGCAGATTGAAGTCATTTGCATGCCTAGTACCATAAGAATGGAAGTGTCCATTCCGTACAAGGCCTTTTGAATTAGCTAGGCAGATAGTTTCCAATAGATAAATGCCCACTACAGTTAATATGTTACCCTTGAAGGTGTCTCTGCAGCTTTCCCTTTTTTCTAGACCATGCAGCAACCTCACAGCCTGCTTCTGCATTATCAGCACTCGCTCAAGGTGGCTGTGTGACGAGGCTCCCCAAAGCACGATGCCATACCTTAAGTGTCCCTCAAAGAGTGCATGATAGCTAGTCTTGGCTGCCTGAGGTGAGGCTATAGTCAACATCCGTCTCAAGACAAAAAGTGAGCTGCTCAGCTTGCTGCATAATTGGTCAATATGATTTGCCCAGGAAATATGGTTGTCCAGTATGACTCCTAGATGCTTAGTTGACTTAGCACATTGTAAATTAGGAAGAGCGTGAATGTCATCTCTCTTGCTTCCAAAGTTTATTTGTACACTTTTGCTTTCATTTAGAGCAAGATCATTGGAGCTACAATAGTCAAGAGCCATTTTGAAGGCTATGTATGTCTGCACTTCAATATCCTCCACAACCCTTGATGAAGTCACAAGGACAGAGTCGTCAGCATACATCACGATTTGACAGTATTGTTCTGTAGAATAAGGGAGGTCAAAACTGAAAAGTATGAACATCACCGGGCCCAGGACAGACCCCTGGGGTACTCCTCTGGTAATGGGAAGTTTGGTAGATCTTACTGTAGATGTTGCTCCATTCCTAGATTCCTTCAATTCCACCAGCTGCTCACGACCCTCCAGATAACTTCTGAACCAATTCCATGCCATTCCTTCAAAGCCGAGATGTCCAAGTTTATCTAAAATAAGCTTGTGGCTAAGACAATCAAATAAATTCCTTACTCATATCTAGATGGATGCTTATGACATTATCTCCTTCTTCAAGTTTCTCTAAGATCAATTCAACAAGATCCACCAAAGCAGTTGAGGTTGATCTATTGCAAAGAAAACCATGTTGACTTGATAAATCAATGTTGTTTATCCTCAGATGTTCGAAAATTCTTACAAGAACAACCTCCTCTATTATTTTTGCAAAGGTTGATACTAGCGATATCGGTCTGTAGTTCCCCATGTCATCCATTTTTCCTTTTTTGTGCAAGGGTATGACCTTTGCAGTTTTCAGCTTACTTGGGAAACAACCCTCACTCAAACTGAGGTTTACGATGTGAAGTAAGGGTGGAAGTAACTCCTCCATGCAGTATTTAATCATCATAGAAGAGTACTCATCTAGACCAGCAGAGGGTTTGGATTTCATATTTGATATTATTGTTTTCAATTCTCTTTCAGAAGTAGGATGTAACACATTTAGAGGTATCCTTACATTCAGAGGAAAATATTTTTCTTACTGCAGATTTTTCCAGAAGATTAGTTTTTAGTGTTTTCATCTGCCATAGAAGTAAAAAATGTCATTAAATCTGTTAGCAATTTCTGTAGTGTCCTCAATTTTTGAATTGGAAATCATGATATGGTCTAAGTATGAGGTATTGGAGGCTTTCCTTTTCCTTTCACTGTTTACCAGTGTCCAGAGAGCTTTGTTTTTATTAACAGATCTGTCAAGATAGTCTGTTCTTGCTTGTTGTCTTAAAGACTTTAGTTTCAAGTCATAAGTTTTTTTAAGGTGATTTGCCCTCATCTTATCTTCTTCTATACCATGAAACAAGTACCTGTCCTGGGCCTACAGAAACTTGCTCTTTCAGATTTCTTGCTTCAATACATACTTGTGTTTTACTGAAGAGACAGGTCTTTCACGAGTTTTTCTCAAGGGACATGCTTCGTTAAGGGATGCTGTCAATATATAAAGAAAGACATCATAAGCTTCTTCTGTCAGGGACTGTCTCAAAAGTATCCAGTGTCCAGTCTTGAGTAGCAAGAAGCATTTTCAGAATCCCCAAACTCTCATCATTGTAGTGCCGACGTGTGGATGAAGTTGGTTTAGTCATGGCCGCTTCAAACTCCAAACTGCGAAGTTGTCCCGTGTGATCCGAAATAGCTGCAGGAATTATCTGAACATTAATATCATCCCTGAAGGCCGAGGATATGCAAACTATATCGATGGAAGAGCTTGTGTCACAGGTAATTCTTGTAGGTGGCAGCAAAATCCTTACAATATCAAAACTAATCAGGAGCTCATTTAGTGTCTTTGAATCACTAGAAGTTTTTAGGCAATCAACATTGAAATCTCCAACAATGAGTTTAAGGCATTGAGCAGGCCATGATTCAAAAATGGATGTAAGTGTCTGGAGAGCAAAATAAAAAGACTCTTTATCCTGCCTGGGAGGTCTATAAACACCCAGCACGTACAGTTGTTCCTTCTTATTAACTTTGATTGCAATTGCAGAGACTTCACATACCAAGGGAATGCTGAAATGTTCGATATCTAGTGCATTTACTTCGGAAAGACTGCTATGCTTATAAACAGCAACTCCACCCTTTGATGTGTTAATGCTAAATGCAGAAACAATTGTGTAGTTCAGAAATCTTGTGTTTAGAATATTCTCATTGCTTTGCCCTCTGTGATTACTAGAATGTCAGGGTGGAGAGAAAAAAGAAGATGATTCAACTTTTCCATTTTATTCCCAACTCTGTCCACATTTTGATGTAAGATTGTCAAATTCCTGCCATTTTTCTGCTTGAGTTTGTAAAAGTTCTGCAAATCAATTGGTTTTTTTAAAAATTGATTTTTCCCTTTATGTTTGGACCCTCTTCTAAAAAACCTTGCTGTACCTCCATGTGAGAAACAATTTTGGAGTGAGGAATGTGGTTTTTTAGTTCCTGGAATACTATTTCTTGTTAGCAGTGTGGGTGATGAAAGGGAAACTTGTGGTTTGAAGCTGTTATTTTCTAAAATATTATTTGATGTGCAGTGATTGATGAAGTCATCAATATTTTCATTAAAAAATTCTTCTGTTGTCTGTCCAGCTTTCAGTAGCTTTGCAGAAATGGGAGGTTTTTTTACATTTAATTTAAAGTTATGAGTGGAAGTAAGAGAATCCACAACAGTGTTGAGATTCATAGTGTGTGTAGAACACTGATCTATATTTTGAAAGGTATCAGACTTATTTTCACTTTCATGTAAGGATACTCCTGTTTCTTGATAGGAAGGGGAATATTCCAAAGTTGTTACTCTAAGATCCAAAGCCTTCAAACCATTCATTAAAATGGTCATCTCCTCTGGATTGTTCACTGTCAATTTGTCTTCCACCGATATAACCCTTGTGATCAAAGTCTTCAGCTGTTCTTCCAAGGATAACAATCTTCCACTTAGTGATGCCAATTCTTCCCCAGCTGCATTTGTTTTAATTACTTGGTTATTTGGCCCATTAGTTTCTGGAGGAGTCTTGGCACAACAAATTTCTAAAGCATCATTGGAACTTTTTGTTAAACAAGAAAGTTTTTTCTCAAGAGCAGTGATCTTTAGTTCACATGATGTAATGATACGACGTTGTTCATTGTCATGCTCTTCAAAGTTTTGTTGCAGCATATTTCTTATAGATTTCTCTTATAGAAGCTTGAATTATATGAGTAAATTAATTTTTACAGAAAAGTCTTGGAACATTCAGTTCAAAAGTTAATATATGTTGTTTTTGAAGATTAAGTTAGGAACTAGAATCCTTGTCTAACGGTTACCCTAGATATGAAACACGATCACCCAGTGATTAACAATCATAAAAAGACTATACATGTTGTTGTTTAGTGTCAATTACCTTACTGGTAGCCTTTATATCCTTCACATAAGGCTCTGTGAACCACTTATTCTAAGAAACTTCATATCTTATTATACTTAATGTAACAGCTTTGAGCAATAAAACATTAAAGCAAGCTCCACATTGTTAAATTACATTAAACTAAATATTTACGACAGTAAAAAATTATATCCCCCTAATTAGTTAACAAATGTGATATGTATGAACTTAACTTGTAACCTCTGAACTGTTTGTCATGTCACTTCAGGATTGGCTCAAATAATTGTTTGTTAGCATGTAAAAGTTCTATGCCTCACCTGGGATTTGAACCTAAATCCTTGGGTGATTTGCTGAAACACTAACTGCTCAGCTATCAGAGACTGGAAATAGTCAAGAGATAAAGATGTTTAAAGAAACTTAAACAAATGTTTCATCAATTTTCATTTTTTAAGTATTTATAAACATTTATTTATCTCTGAAAAAATAAGCTAGTACATTGCATTGTTTTCATTTATATTGTTGTAAAGGATACATAAGTAGAAAAAAGAAGGAGTATTCAAATTCAGAGGCCATTCGACAAAGGAAATACGTTTATCCTTTGCTCCTTTTCCTTTGGCACCTTTGGTTTTCTCAGTTTCTGGACTTTTTGGAGAGACTACTCTACCTGCAGCTGACTTCTCGGATTTATCTGCTTTAGGACTTTTGCTCTTAGATTTTCCCTTTGCATCTCCTTTTCCACCCATTCCCTTTAAAGTGTTTCTGACTTTCCTCAAAACGTCTTCAGCACAATGGGTCTTCTGAGTCAGTTCAGAAAGGGACCAAGCCCTTAAGCTGTACTTAAAGTAAGATGGTTTATAATACACTTCTAGGACTCTGCAATTTACAAAAAAAGCTTTATGACAATGGAGTTGCCAAACCAAACATTGGACTAACATAATTTTGAATGCTATTTGTAATCTAAAAGATTGTAAACAAAAAATGATGTGCAACGAAATTTAAAATGGAACGAATGCCTATGCTTGTGAGCAAAATCAAAGCAAACTTCTTATTATTTGTTAGGTGTAGCTGTTTTTAAATCTGTTTTCACAAAATCTTGAAATCATAGAATATATGGCAAAACTTTAAATACGACAAATGTTTTTTTTTATAGATTTTTAATTTTATGTACAATATGTTAGGCTTAAGTTGCTATTTGAAAATTCGAACTTAAAAGGTGTTTTTACTTTTTTCCTAATGTTAAAATGGTTTTACTTAGAAAAGGGAAAGAATGGTGCCTTGCATCATAATTTTTAGAAAGAGAATTGTGATTATTAATTCTAGATAACACTTGTGTGTGGAGAAAATTAAATAGGGGTATTTGGGATTATTAATGTAACTCAAACGCATTACAGATGTTTCAACAATTCTAAAAGTTAAATCTAATAGTTACTATTGTTTTCTTGATGCATTGAAAACTTGTTAGGAAAGAACAACTATGCTTGTATTAAGATCTTTGAAATGTTTCCTTAAACAAGCACCAAAATATATTTCTATAAATACAGTAAGACCAATAGGAAATATGAATCAATCTGTTCTGAAAAATGAAAACTTTACATTAATAAAAAAAGCAGAATACACACCTTGTAACAGAAATGAACATCTCAAAGTCCAACCAATATTCTTCTCTTATCTCATCTGGTTTGTCATCCTAAAATAAAATTTTAAAAATTCAATCTAAACTGGTTAACACAAAAAATAAAACACACAAACCGTTTTAAGTTATATTTTCTTTTAGTTTTTTACAGGGTACTGAACTATAAATGCTCTAATTTTAGTGTTCATTGTTGTATTGGAACAATATATTCCTTGGTATCTTGTGGCTGTAGAAGTGGAAAAGGAGGAAATTATCTGTCATTACATTTCCCATCAATAAAGAACATAAGTACTTTACCTTTAATCTGATTCAAGAATTCTCATGTTACAAATCATTCTCTGTAGTGCTTTTCCTTTGTATTTATTGACATTTACTTGTTGCTTCTGTCCCTTGGAGAAGTAAATTTTGCTCTGTGATCTGTGGTAGATTTTCAGCAAACTAAGATCAACACAAATATGATTTTGTAAAAACTAGTACTGAGTAGTATAGTGGGGAATTGAACTTTGATAAATGGTTCAAGATCAAATGTTCAGGAAGCCAAGAATGAGAAGTACTACTTTGATTTTGAAAATAATAGTACTGAGGAGTACAGTGATTCGTTATTTTTAAACCACACATAACCAAAATCAGTTTATTTTCAATATTAGAATTGGTTCCAGTCTAAAGAAACTTCACAGAAACTCACTGCAGATTAAAGCAAAGATGTATTACTCACTTCAGCTGGTGAAAGGTAATTCAGAAAGTCTTAGTGGGTTGTAAACTTGCACATTTCTGAATGGCATTGATGTAATATCTGTAACATAAAGTTTACACAAAAGAACTTATTATATTGTAGTACTATTACAGTTACAAATAAAATGTTTTTCATATAATATACAATGTAAAGATAATTTATTTGTTAATTTTACTTTAATTCTTTATGTATCTTTTTTAATAATAGAAATAAAATAACGCTTTTATATTGGCCATGTGATTAATTCTTGATCAGTTGAAAATATTAGCTTCCCTTAAGTGATTAGTACTAGCTAAATACATAGAATGTTTGTACTTCATGGTAATGAAGATTTTCAACTAAATAGAGTTTGGATGATAAAATGATATGTAAATAGAATATTCTCAAATTTCAAACTACTGAAATGCCATCCAGTAGAATATCAGATAGTCTTTATCTATATAAACGTTATGCTACATAAAGGAACAGATTTATCGACCATATTAACTAGAAGAAAATGTACAGTTATACACCCAGCTAACCTGAGATTAATCCGTTGTTGAAAGCCCATTCCTTCCACCGATATTCCTTCCACTGAGGGCTTGGACGCTCGCTGTTGTATCGCACATTGCTCACCAGTACCATGCTCTCTACACTGGAAATACTCATAGCTGGACTCTGTTGCACACACAACCAAAACTTCACAATTATAAACATTAACCCTTGTTATTTGTTATAACAGAAACACTACATGGTTGGCTACCAATTTAACAAAATAATTAACTGGGAAAAACAAAATTATAGAAATTACAGAAACTCTATCCAATAAAATTTGGACACACATTACCCTGAACAATAAATAAGAATAACAGTAGTCCAAAGTCATCAGTCCTCATCATAACCCACACCTTTTGTGTGTGTGTGTTTGTTTTTTTTATCTTTCATGTTTGGCATACCATATGATGCAAGACCTGCTTTTTTAAGGAATTTACTCTTCCATTTCAACTTACATGCTAAGGTGCATTAATCACATGCTGTGCTATACCTAGGTTGTTACGTACTTTTCTTTTGTTCTTCTTTTAACTTTGATGCTGAGTCTTAGGTTTATGTTTATTATT
>NW_025779274.1:0-30299 GCF_021130785.1 Homalodisca vitripennis
GCCTGATGCGGGCAATCTGGCGTTTCAGTCTCGAGCGCCTCCAGATAAAAGACTGCGTTGGCAGTTTTTTCTTGCGGTACAAAACTCAAAATGGACGATTCCTCGAACGTCAAAGAAGACAATCAGAATTGTTTAGATACGAGACTTGTTCAAGTGCACGTTTTAGGTTTGGGAGAGGATTGTGTGTGCCACTCGGAGCTCTGCCTTTTGAATTCTAGATTTAAATATGTACTGATATAGTTGGAAAACTCACATTTATTTCGAAAATGTGTGCCAGGGAGCACTGTTGATTTTGAAGTTTAGCTGACACATTATTGTCCAAAACTAATTATTCTATATCGTCATGAAACAGAAATTTACATTATTATTATTATTTTTATTATGTTAATCTAGCATGAGACTCTAACTAGGTACTCCTATTACTGCATAATTTTAGTTGGTTTGTTAGTATCTCTTGCACTGTAAAAGGCTCTGGCGTGAATTTCAATAACTAATAGAATGAGTTAAACTTCTAGAACATATTTATGTCACAATTCGTTGGCACTGAGTTTTTAATTATTGAATTATACAAGTTAAACAAAAATTAGTTACTGTCTTTATACTTCTAAATAAAAAGCATTGACTAATTTCAACTCATTAAGATTATCTTGCTTCCTAGGAATGCTGGAAAGATTGCTGTTAAAAAAAATAAAGAAAATGTTCCTCATGAACAGTTATATACATTTTTGATAAATCTAAGTGAAAACTTAAATAGTTTCGTACTGTCCGATCTGTGTTAAATATTGTAAACTGATTCTCTCTGTACTCTTGGGTACAAAGAGGATAATGCTCGTATATGGCACCAAACACAAATTAGTAGCTTTACACAAAATATAACAATGGAGTGTATTAACAATATTTCATTATTACTTGTTAGCACTACATTTGAACTATTCTATTGTTTTTTACTGTACATAATATCATTTAGCTTGGATATAAACTGCTTTGGGGACCGAGAAACAAAGTGAGTAAATCTATGATTTATATTTCATTAAAGTAACTCATCCATGTAAGTGCTGGTCCTGGTCCTGCTTCTGGCCATCACAACGTGTTCCTGGTGCTAATTCCGTGACGTACTGTGAATTGATCAAAGTTTGAAAAATGCAGCGACATAAAACTTTAGAAGTATTTAAAACACTAAATTATAACTGTCATTTTGTTTCCATGGATATAAAATAATATTCTACTAAAACTGCTGCTTACGTTTCGCCGGCCCCTTATATTGCTGACGTCACAACTATTAATAACGCTAACCGCTTGTTGTCTGATTACCCCAACACATACATTTTAGAGGCACAAAATGGTGAATAAAATTTATCTCTAAAGATTTTAATAAGATTTGTTCCCCGTTGCTGATGTATGTGCTACATTATTAGTGTTTGGATGCAATATCTAGGGAAACAGCACGACATGATATGTTATACTATTGCTAATTATTCTACAATAGTTTATATTACAAATGCAAAGTCTTTTGAAGATTTTTGGATATGTAATAATCACGCTAACCCTATTGGACAGATTTTAACTAAACTTGATAAGGCCATTACTTAGATACAAAGAAAACTTATGCGTTTGTGTATTTTGTATTTGTATAAGTATTCCTTACAAATTGGTACGAAATTTGTATATTATTTAATAAATAAAATATTAATTGAATTTTAAATTTAACAATATAGTATTTCGCTGCTTACCGTGTGGCAGGACGCAGTGGATTCAAGTATTTTGTATTTCAATATATAAATATCACAAGTCTTAGTAAGATTAAAAAAACGACAAATGCAATATATTATTTATATAGATGGTAGCAATGACATATTAAACAAATTTATATATTCTTCTATCTTACAAAATACTTATGTTTAGCTTTTGGACATTTCCCATAGAGCATTTAATAGGCAAGTGTCTCAATAGGTAATAAAGTCACACTTTTGATAATCCTTTAGATATAACTTTCTTATAAATTAATCAAATTAGTGGCTTACAAATAAATATAATACCTCAAAGTACATCTGAGACACCGGATAGGTTATTACATAATTAGTAAGTAAGCTTCTCAGGTAACAAAGGCGCATTGTGACAGAATCCTATTTACTCGTATCATCATACGCTAGTAATAAATTCCTTACGAAGCCTTAAAATAACGGAAGCTCACAAATGAGTATACTATCTAAAACTTATTATTCAAAACAATTTTGTTAATGTTTTAGCCAACATGTTGTGGCATTGTCTGGTAACTAATATAATTACTAAAGAAGTATATTGCAATTTATAAAATAAATGTATGATTAAATGGACATATTATGGGATGTTTCTTTATTTCTAATATTTATATAAGAAATAAAAGAACAAGACATTTTTATCATGCAGACGCGAGATGCCTGCACATACACTATATGGATAATAGAACAGAATATATAGTGGAATTATAAATATACTAGCATTTATTGCTACATCTATGAGCCCAACCCGCAACACAATATATTTACTGTCTAAAACTGTGGCATGATGGAATCATTAACTATTCATTAGTTGTAGTTATAAATTAAAAAACCCAGGTGTTAAAATTTAGGTACACCTACAAAACTAAAGTTTGTTTAAAGCATAAACAAATCTTTGTCTGTGCTGGACAAAATATTCAATTTTGGTAAATACTTATTTGGGCTTTTAATTTATAATCAAACGTTAATAACTTAACAGTTTTGCATATAACTAGGCCTACGTTAGAAAAGGTTATTGTCCACGATATATTTTAGATCAGAAATCGAGAAGAGGAATTTTCAGACATATACTTTTCTCCAAAGAATGTTAAAAAATCAGATAGGTATTTGAGTGTTAAACCACAAAGTATAACTAATTAAATATTTTGAATGTAATTACATTTGATAGGAACATTTGAAACCATCTTTTTGTAAATTAATTACGGTTCCAGTTTTCTTGTAAATTAAATTTTAAATCTTACAACGCGTAATGTCCAAAATTTCAAACGTATATCATTTTATTTATTTATTTATATACGGAGAACTCCATTTTACAGACAAGTACAAAACTAAGGCTGACAAAAAAAGTGATCGTAATCTAAGAGTTTCGGACCGGTTCAAAAACTCCAGGTGTCTGCTTAACGTTTTCTATTCCATTAGAAATGTTTAATCGGAGTTCCTCAATGGATCGGATTTTCCTTATAAATCCACCTTATTTGAGTTACAAAGTAAGAACAAAACATTTCAGAATCACTTAATTTCACCAGGTGAACTGAAAACAAAGCAAAATCGTTCGCCAGCCATTACTCAGTAATGGAGCGTTTCCGGACCTACCTTTATATAACATTTTTTTCTTATTTTTAGCTCTACAATCACCTCTTAAAATATGTTACCATATTTCTGACTCACCCTGTATATTTGACAAAGAAAACATTAATGGTTATTCTTAAACTAAAGGGAGGTTATTTATTGCTAACTCAGAATGTTTAATAATATAAAAAAAATTCCTTTGGTTTGTAGTATGATTTAATAATAATCTTATTCAATTTAAATGACTTGCTAACAACGTTATGAAAGTAGTTTATTCCATCAATGTTCCCTCTCGATTTAACGTTCAGCTTGACGTATTATTCTCCTTATTGACACATTTTATTTTATTATGAAAACATTATATTATTGCTTGTTTTTAATTAAATTAGAATACATTAGTGATACGGGATATAACAAGGAGTTTGTATTACTATATATCTTCGAATCCCTATCTCTTATTTATTGTAATGTACAAAAGAGATCTGGTGTTAATTTATGAAACTAATTGAATAATTTTAATAATTATTGTAGACCATATTTATTTTTTAAACTCAACAATATATGTTTTTAAATTTATTAATTTTAAATAATTAGACATAATTTATTAAGGCATTTTAATTATTGTCAGCTAACATACACCTAATTCAAATCATTTTAATATTTAGCCTATTTGAACATGCCAAAAATGTAGTGTATTTGTTCAGATTATTAAACTCTAAAAATAGGATGTAAACTGCTTTGTATATCAAGAGATAGAGGAAACAACAATATCTAAATGATAAAAGTAACTCATTCGTGCGTTTCCTGATCCCCTCCCTGGTCCCGCTTCTGGCAATTACATCGTGTTTCCTGGTGGTGCTTCACTGTTATGCTGTTAGTTGAAAACATTTTGAAAATGTTACAACATGAAATATTTAACTTAAATATAAACATGTAAACACTTGTATCCTTTTCTGTTTCCTTGGATATTAAATGGTTTAAAGTATACAGTGTTGTTTTTCAATGCGGTTTTATAATATTTGTCTTCATCTAGTTTCCATCGCGACTGCAGTTAATCCAAACTCTATCTATCTTGTTGTACATACATATATACATACATTTTACATTTTAGGGGATAAACATATGAATACAACAAAGAGTAAAGTTAAATTATTAATTAAAACATAAAGGCAATAAGGAAACTATCCATTAGTCCTAGGTAAACATCTTTTAAGATCATACTCTAAGAGGGGAAAAGATTTCTTAATGTAATCAGTTATCAAACAACAGGAAACGCTTGATTTAGAAACACTTAAAATATTTATTCCATAACGGTATATAAGTTATAATTAAATTAGCATATAATTTAGATAGAATGTTTAAGGTTCAATATGCTATTTCTAAGTTTTAATTTATGCATTAAAATACTATAGTTGAGATACAGTACAGGGGAAAGTTTTTTTCTGTAAATCCTAACTCAACCAAAAAATGTTTTTATATCTTTTTACAAGTAATCTTTAAAAATATCACATATAGAATTATGAAAGAAACGATTGCTCTCATAGAGAAGAGCAAATTTAATGACAGTGCATGTCCTACATGGCATTCTACATTGCATTATGGATACCTATTACCCAGACACAAAAAATTTTATCTTTTGTCTGCCGGGGATGTAAAAATTTCTGTAAATATCCCAACATTGAAATCTGCAACAGGCTTTAAATTTAGCAATCAATTGTAGCGAAGCCTGTTACGTGACACGTGGTGTGGTTAATCTTACCTTGTTTGTAAGCCATTTTGGAATATCATTTGTTCAATGGCGGGATGTTCTCTGAGAATATCAAAACTGAAAACTGTTCTTGTAGTAGACAGTTTTATGTGGGCAGTCTCTTTCATTAGATACATGTGCAATGCATTTATATATTGAGTAAAACGTATTGCTAGGGATACGTATCCCTCAAATTAAATAAAAGAATACAGTAATAGAAGCAGGTCAGAAACTTTAGAAAAAATAAAAAAACCAAATTTCGGGTTTTAAATCCAGATATCACCTTTAGAATACCTAATAAGACCTTATACAGTTTTTTAATTCACTGATGACTTATATATATATATATATATATATATATATATATAATATATATATATATATATATATATATATATATATATATTTTATTAATACTACCAATTCACATTGTTAACGAAGATACCTACTAAAATTAAAATGGTTTAATTCTGCAGGGTACTCACTCATTTTAGATGTTCTGCTGACGCTTTTTTTATTAAAATGACTCAAATATACCATGTCATGACAAAATCTAACAAAAATTAAACTATTGTTTATTACATTTGAAAGTATACTTTTAAGAGATGTGGGAAAATATTAAGATATTTATATAATTTTAACTAATAATATCAATTTTATATTTCTTGTACTTTTAGAGCGAATTCTAGCGTTAAATGCATTAACTAAGTAAAGAACTAGAATATTATAGACCATATTAATCTTGAAACTTATCAACACAATTTAAAAAAATTAATAAATATAATAAACCAAAATAATTTAGTTTGGAATAATATTCTTAGACAGCTAGTATAATCAGTTTAAAACTTGCTTTTCAACATGCTTCCACAAATTTTCTATAACAATTATTTTTGATATAGTTTAGGAAATATTACTCATATTAAACTATAAATCATTTTACCAAATATGTATGAACAATACAAACTGTGGCGGGAAAAAGTGAGATTTTCTTCATATAATTCTGATTCGATTCTTTTTTTACACTTTTGTACAGATAGAATTAACAGCCCTAAACACAAGTATTACCATAAAAAGTATAAACATAATGCATTGGTTAGGTATAATCTTTACGAAACGAGAAAAACCACGACATTAAAACGTATAAAATTATATTTACTCATTATCATTAGATATGTACTGTTCCATTGTTTTGTGCTGTGACTAATAGTCGCTAAAACTAGGATGTAAACTGCTTTGGGTAAAGAGAGATACTGCAAGGAGAAAATTAGACCAAAGTATAATAAAACTAAATTGTCCATGTAAGTCCTGGACCTGGTTTTGGCCATCGCATCTTATTTAGCTGATTTTTCTCTTAAGTGCTGAGTGTTAAATGAGTTATGAGCAGAGTTTTAGAATTGTCTAAGAACTTTCATTACATTACCTTTAGAGTTTCTGTGGATGTTAAATAGTTGTTATACGTATGTTTTACTTATTTATCTACTAAATTGTAAGTTAACTACATTGCTTCTTTACGTCAACACTAGTACTTACATTAAACTGAGTTCTGGTTATATGATTCCTTATACATATACATAAAACACAAACATATGATTAAAATATAATTGTATACGTAATTTCTCTCTGAGGTTATGGTGAATACGGTAATATATTATTTTCCAAATACAAAGCCCCGAGAGACACACTTAAATACGAAATTTGTACTATATTGTTAATTGGTCTGTCTGCAGCTATAATACCTTCGTACTTTTTAGGAATATTCACTATAATATAATATATTATATTACATTATATAATATAAAATATTATTTATTAAGGTAATTAAAATTTGATTACGCTTTTTACAATTTTACAATGTATTTTCCACGTATTCATCACTTATAATTAACTTGATTCAGGATATTCCAAAAGTGTTCATCGTGAAAATTCTCGTGTATATTATATTCATTAGTGATATAACTGCACATGAGAGTTTTAAGGAAAACGTTATTTCAATAAGGTTAGTATAAAGTGTAGATCATTAAAAATTTATATCAATCAGAACTGTATACAAAAATGTAATATTTAAATTGATCTTGAATATAAAACATTTATTATGGCTGTAAAATGCTTAAGATAGTTTTATTCAATTGTCATAATTAATTTTGTCTTTTATAGTAATTCGGTACACATTTTCTAGTTAAATACAAATCAAATGTTTAGGGAGAAAGAACGTTTAGGTTAAAGGCCTTGCATATAAATTATATATACTTGTCCAAAACTTAAAATGAGGTACTGAGGTTAAAACTTTGTTGTGTGTAAGTCAAAGGGTATTACAATAATTTCTTATAATTTACAGATTACCATAACAAGTTGGTTCGATGAAATAATCACTAAAACAGTTCGTAGTCATAGGTTAGAATCCTAAAGAGTAGAGGAGGTTTTTTAGTGAGTAAACCCGTTTTTAGGGGAGTCCCACACTACAGGCTGGCTACCTGCGTGCGTAATTGCATTTTTCTGCTTCTCAAAAAAAAAAAATTAAACCCATCTCCGCATTCTGAGAAATTGTATTTATGTATAATCACATTAATATCTGACTTTGAAATTTCTAGACCAATGCTATGAAAAGGTTCTTAAGTGAGTAATAGTGGTGAAAATATTAAACATTATAAATGCTGGATTTGGGAATAAAAACTTTAAAGCTGAGCGTTTTACGGTAAAATCCGCAATTATTCATGTAAATATTATCAAAAATATCATATAACATGTACAGCTACCAGGACCATATAAAAGGTAAAGAATTTTTGTTTTAAACACCAGTTAGAAAAAGATAAATTTGCTAAACTTAGTCTCTACAAGTTTATCTTGTAATATTATAATATAATGAGAACTGCTCAAACCTTCAGACTGTTAAACATAGAATTTAATCCCGAAAGATGGACATATACTAAAATTATGATCAATACAGTTATTACAGTTTCTCTATAATAATGATGTGTTAATTATGTCTGGGATCCTGTATATTACTGAAATGTTTTAATAGCTCTAATTTTTTTAAACCAGTGCGTCTTACATAACTAGTTTACGGTATTAGTGAATTTGTAAACTCAGATATTTAGAAACCTCAATGGTTGGCATGAATCATACAGATATATGAACTAGGAAATGTTTGAGTTAAATTTCAAAAAAGTAATCTTTACGGTAAATTATTGAATATATTTATATTGCTATTATATCTGAATTACTAAAGATTAAATCTACTGAAGGCTAGACAACATGTAGCGTACGAAAACAGCGTTCCCGTACCGGTATTTGAACTCGGGCCCTACGGTTGATACGGTTGAGACAGTAACCAATTTAGCTATCAGGATGGCAGACTATGTCTGGTAACTATTTCTTCAGTTAGTGTCATTTAGATGTGAAATTACAGCTATTTTATTATTTCTTACGATAGCAAATTTTATAGTCAAGAAAGGGAAATTAAAATTTAGTCAAAGCAACAATGGAATCCAGTGAGTCATTGAATGTATAAAACTCTACCTCTTCAATTATTGTGCAATAAAAAAGATCTATGGTATAAATTTCAATATCGACTTTATAGATATTGTAAGTAGTAAGGCCGGTAAACTAAGCTCCTCTGCTAAAGTGTCATATAACGGTTTTTATGTCGAATCTGAACAACTTAATTTAATTGTCTATATTTAGATTATGAAAATGTCAAAGATATGGCTGTTAGACATAAGTAACAAGAATTTATTTTTATAAAACTGTTTTTTATAACTATTTTAAAACCAGGCTTATTACCCCCACCGTAATCACCTTTTTCGGAAGGACACAGCCCAAAACACAAGTTTATCAACAACTATCTAATTAGACAAATACATTTAGTTTTAAAATACAATAATCTTTACAAAACAAGTATGGAGTCCAAATTCAACATTTAAAAAATCCCGTTTAATTTTTAATTGAGTTGTCGGTGCTGTGGTTAATATCGATTCTATTAATCACAGCACCAACCACTAGGATGTATAATGCTTTAAGGTATCAACAGATAGTAAGATCAGAAAGTATTATTTCTTAATAATAAAAGAAACTTATCCATGTAGGTCCTGGTCCTGCTCGTGCTTCTCGCCATCTCATCCTGTTCCTGGAGGTAGTTCTCTGGCTAATTGCAAGTTGAACTAATTTTGAAGAACAAAACTGTACTATCCAACAAAATTTAAATATCTCGTAATGTTTTCCCTGTCGTTTCCATGGAAATCTATAATTTGAATAACTATTAACTGTTGGGTATGTTTCTCCTGTTTTATTAGATGAAGAGATTTCTTCATGTCTAATAACAGTCAAGGTGTGATATCTGAAAATGGTTTAGAGCTTTGATATGCCAGGGGATCCTAGAGGTTAAGAGGTAATAGAGGTCATATCTTTAGATAATATGGTATATAGATATACAGGTCAAATAATGGAGCATATATAACGGGGCAACTTTAGGTCAGTCTTACATTTCCTCAGATCGTGGCTTTCATAGGTGGGAGCTTTCTCAGTCTACGAGTTTTAAAATAGCTTTACCCATAAGCTGGTCCTTTTAAAATTGTTGAGTCCTTCTTAAATAAGATGGTTCCAGAGGCTTGTATATCCTATTGACCAAGTGTAATATTAGATGTTTGTGGTAATGCTACTAGAGCTCCAAAATCAGTTTGTCCCAGAAGTTGGGAATTCTAGTTAAGGGAAGCTTTCAGAGGCTAAGATAGTCACAAAGGTTCAGAGTGCACGAAGATTATGTAATTCAAAAGGTAAATAACTCTCAGCGTGAGATCGTACAGTGTTTAGGATATAACAGAGAAAAGATGGTGATAAAGATGGAAATTTCTAGAAACATGGAGACAGAGGATTTGGTTAACTTTCGCAGATACCGCTCTACTCAATTGTCATGATACATACACAATATTTATACGTTATCAATTATAAATTTGTTTATAACCCAATAATCATAAGTCATTTTCTCTTGACATGCCACCATTCGTTACACTGGCTAGAGGTCTAATAATATTTTGATTAATTTCTAACCACTCCATTTTAGTTATGTTATACGATATCTACTATAAAACTATTATTAATATATAATAAAAGGTTTAATTATTTCATCTTACAATTGATAAGCAGGTTCTCCTAGTTAAGGATTCCTGTCACATTAACTGTAACACCCTTAACACAAGACCGCTACTGAGTATCCTCGTGTAAAAGCGCATCACTTGACAAAGTGGTGGCGGAGTGAGGTTGGTAAATATCACTATAACCTGTCGCTTCGTTATCACAGTGTCACTGGCTAACTTGAGTTTTTTAATTAGTCTAACTTAAAATGGTTTATCCAGTTTTGTTTTCAAAATCATTATTTATATAAATGTTGACGTTGTATAACATTACCTCAAAGAATGAATTATTCGTTCATAGCGCAGGAGGTAAGAGCTAATTTGCATAGTATACTCAAACAATCTGATTTGTTTTAAATTAATAGTGAAATTTTCTCTAATAAGGAAATTGGACACCTATTCACTAGTTCTGATATCAAAATGTCACTAGTAAAAAAGGTTAAAAAAACAAAATGATTTTTTTTACATATTTTATTTTTAATTTGACACATTTAAAATCATCCCTTAGACACGAAAATAAATGTGATATCCGCACCAGCTAACTATATACAATGAGAGCATTCAATATACATGTATATATATGTATACTAGATATTGTATGTGTACTAGATATGTATATATCTAGTAGTCTGACGGTGATGTGTCTATTTTTCTGACGGTTTGTTTAAGTGTTGCAAGGCAAAAAAATGTATCTGAAAAAAACTTTATCGTATGTTTAACCTTTTCACAAACTTACACCAAACATAGGCTGTTAACGAATTTCTTGAAAAATCCAAAACTGTTTCAAGGAACCCAGGTTATGTGTGTATACAGTGAAAGTTGGATCTTACCTCCTAGACCATCATTAATATATATTTGTATTAGATTTACTATTTTTTTCACCTGGAACACGTGACTAGTAGTAAATTAACTGATACGCTAAGAGAGGCAACAAAAATGTATATTTGTAAAAAAATAGTGATTTTGTTTTTCTTATGAATATGTTTACGTACACTTGTAAAATCACAGTTAGTTCTAGTTCACACTATATTAATATTCAAATTAATTAAAAATAATTTTTAATTTTTGCTGTCGTAAAATTTTGCCACAGTCTAAAAATATACGAAAGTTGGGGCATCATCAAGTCTTACACACATCAGCTCTACCGTATAATCCCAACCCTGCGAGCAGCGGCTCCTCTGTCGAGCGGGAACAAGAGTTTTATCGTATTGTTACGTCCAAGGTTACTAGACTGTCGTTACGTCTGATGACTTTTAGCTTGATTTATTTTAAATTTATTGTTTTTCTGTTTATTTTTAAAAGGAGAGTTTTTAAATTATCAGTATTCAAGGGATTTTGGAATCTTAAAGCCTTATTCCAACGTGCTAAAATAAATATATCACTTTCCATAGTGTCCATGAATAATATAGATTATACATTTTAAATTTTTAGACCTGAATAACGTTTTATTCCCGGAAGAAAGCAAAGTCCTACGATTTTATTTACGTAACAAATATTTACTTAGATATTCCTAGTAATAACTAAGACTTTATAAGTGACATTTATACAAAATGTTTTACTCCAGATTGTAACACAATTTTGAGTGCTTATTACAAGGTAGTATAATTTGTGTATGAGATGCCTCGTCTTATGAATCTTTGTTACTGCTTATGATATTGATATGAAGCTATTACACATATATAACATATTAAAACACATATTTAACAGATTTGTTAAATAATATAATATATTCAGGAAAGTAATATAAATAAATAAATTGTAAGGAGCCTAAATTCGTTACTCTTTTAATATTTATATGAACAAAGCGTTTCCAACACACGTATATAATACAAGTACCTTTTCAGTAATGCAATGTAGGATACATCGTAATTAGAAGAGAATTTATCACAAATCTCTTCCCGCCAGTTCATAGAGTATCTGCATTCTCTACCTAGTGCCTTTCCGGATATCTACCAAGTGTCTTTCCGGATATCTACAAAGTGGCTTTCTGGATATAGGTGTCTTATCGGATAAGTTCCTACTTCAGCACCGTTGTAAATTTGAAAGTAATTCTACAACAACGCACTATCACGTATCACGCTATGCTGAGGTTGTGCACAATGTCTAACTATAACTCGTTTTATTCTCAAGGTGTCCTGTGGGCAAATAAACAGACATTCATATAAAACACAAATCGTCACAAAATCATGTTCATTCAAATTATTTGATTTGACACATGAACACATTTTTTTATTACATAAAAATTAATTTTCACGAACAAATTAATTTTTACAGACGAAATCTGTCTTAACTTATCTTTCCGCCACTTTGTACACTCAAATTAAGGTTCAACAAGTTAAAGTGTGATGTTTGCAGCTCCATCTGATATGGTTTTAATATAATTAACCCATTCTAAAACTTGCACATAATATCAATATTGGAAGATTTCGATATGTTTTTACATTTAAGATTTTTTCCACTGACGCTTAGCTGGCCATCCATTTTCAGTGGTGTTGAGCTACAAATTGCATGAAAAAGTTAAATTTTATGCTTTATGTCACTGTACGAGGTTGTTTGTTTATAATTTTACGAGTACAGAAGATATTAGACCGTGTAAAGACCCTTCAGCACTCCTGTATAGATCAGTTAATTTTCAAGAGCGCGGACAGACAGACAGGCAGAAGTTACTATGAGTGATATTCTTCGCTGAAGCTCAGCCACTCGTTTATTTTTCAACACAGTTAAATCTCATGGAATATAATATAGAAATATAATGACCCAAAGCTGAAGGTAATGGCTATCAGATTTTAAGTGTTCAACGAGTCACACTTCCCAGTGCAAGACAATAATAGCTAACATATTACATTTGAAATTTATACCATATGTTTATATCAATATAAATTAATTTTAAGAACCAATGTATTGAGTAATATTTTATATTAACCTCATAACTTTAAACGGTTTTAATACACAAAACACAGACAATACGGCCTTCTAATAACTATAAAAAAACTTAGAGGCAATGAAATATTGAAGCTCTTATACAAGTTATGGTTTCTTGTATGACCGTCAAACAGAAAAGTCGTTACGTTTCTCGTACCCGTTCATCACAAAATGAAAGAGACAGGCTAAATGTCAAGAGATCAGAACATAAGTACAATCATGTTTCAACATGTGCTCTGTACGCATTCGTAATGGAACTTGTGACGGTTCTTGATTACAACTGAACTGCTCTGTACGAAAATATTTACATCAAACGGTGAGTTATGCCATAAAACATTTTATCTTTATACATATTCAATGTTCTAATAAATAGTAATACCTCTAGTAATAGAATATTTTATTTGGAAATGTAATTTGTAATGTATTTAGAACTATAGTATTTGTCTACTATCAGGAAGATTGCCCAACGCGAGTGGTGATTGTCATGGATATAATGGTGAGTGAGGTGTGGTGAGAATATTAAGTAAAGACATATAATTTGAATGCATAAATGCTTTAAATTAACTGTCTTAAAATTTGATATAACTTTCCGTTTGTTAACGAATTTATTTATTCTGTAATGTTATGGTGCTGTCCTGGTTAGCTTTAACATTAACATTAAATATTCTTTAAAGCCGAGTAAATTATAATGGAGTGACATTTACCATCATTGAACTCGGTGTTACCTATATTATGTAAATTAAGCTTCGTGAAAATGTTCTACAACTGATCATTTTGTTCTCTAGATACCCTGCGGACAGACAGACAGACATATAGTAATTATATTTTGCACATCCCCTCGAGTGATGAATGGCATTTTCGCTTATTAAAATAAAAGTGATTCATGACGAATAATATCCAGCAACTCGCAGCAACAAGCTGGCAATGTCGGTTCTATTTAATAGGAGACACTAAGTCATATTTCAAACTGATTTACTGTTCTGTGAGTTTGCATGCAAAGATTGACATATTTATCCTTTTAAAATACAGCTACTGATATTACAAACACCGGAGCCACCTTAATCTTTATTTCTGATCCTTAGTGAAGCCTATTTAAGGCTGGATAATTCGTATTTATATCTCGAGAGTGAACTTATAAATTGTTTTGTAGAGCTTAATTCTCTATATGTAGCATAGGAGTTGAATTATAATGCATGTTCTTACATGAGATTCACCTGATTCTGTGAACTTGTTTACATTATCTTAATAGTTTACCCCTATGAAAACTAGAAAATCGTGAAATAAATAAATTGTGTTCAAACAAATTGTGTAAAAATTAACAGAATTGTAATATTTGACTTAGTAACACGTTTATTTATCTCGAATATCCGTAAGTGTTTCAATAATGATTTCGCAGTAACAATTACTCTTTTGTTTGAATGGATTTAAAAAAATCTTTTCTGCGTGATGGTTGTCCGGCTGTGCAGGGCACATCAAGCATAAAATGTTCTTCAGGGCTTCAAATTTTGCATGTACCCTTAGTGTTTTACTTGACCAATGGTATATTTTACATTGTAATGGTACTGAAAAACACGATTTTACTGTGTACACTGCACCGACAGTAGTAGTTATGGATCAGCGTGCATTGGTGATACAACACGTTCAATACCTAAACGAATGAATGAACACATGGCACACGACACGGTAAGATGCAGAAGAATTGGCCATTATATTGTTTAACTCTAATTTATAGTTTACGAAATATAGCCATTTTGATTCACTAAACTAAATGTAGTAATGAAATTAATGTTGCAATGCACCTGTATTATATATTTGAATTTCCTTTGAATAATAGTACTTATTATTACTCTACCATTTAGTAATTTATTGTTCATGTGATAACCCAAGAATCGTTAATATAAAATATTTAATTCAAGTATGTGTATGACACAAAGTTATATTACTTAATTTTGCATTCAATTTCGACAAAACATAAGCAATAATTATCCAATAACTGGCAGATAAAAATGTCCTTCAGTTATCTATAAAATTACGTATCACATAAGCTTTTATAATATTACAGAATTATCAATGATAATTCCCGTCTACAATAAGATTACGAAACACATTTTCTAAAATTTACATCATAATCAATAAATAATCAGCTCAACATCTCAAAAATTTACTAAACTTTCAAAAAGAATAAACTAGTAAGCATTCGGTACTCTTCATAAATAAAACATTACACTCTCATAGAGCTCCATTTAGCCCATAATATAATATTACCAAATGTTATCTGAATATCAGAACATACCACACAACCAAGTATTGTAATATTATACAGTCCAATGTAGTTTTTTAGACATTTGTGCCTAAATGAAGTTATCTTTAAGCTATTAAATATTTCCTAATTCCACCTTCTAAGTAATACACAATTATCTCAATTAAATTTTGCACAATAATATTATGTCTACATAAATAAACACATTACCTTATATACACATTTAAATATTAGTTTGTTTAACTTTAAATTCACGCTAATACAAAAGAAATTAAATTTAATTCTAATTATGAATGAGTTTCATAGCATCTATTTATGTAAATGGTGTAATAGATAGTTTTAAAACGAAAAAAAACTTAAATATTGAATTTACAAGTGTAATATTTTAACAGTTCAAAAACAATATCCATCTCTATTATAATTATTTAAAAGTTCTTAATTAAAAGTATAAATCTCCCAATTGACGCTAAAGTGTTGCTACATTTATAAGAGTGCTTTTGTTTTGGTCCAGCAATTTGTTTGACTCAATAAGGCTTTTAACGTTTCGTCTAGAAGTTTAGAAATAGATTTTCATTCAGAATGTCTGTGAAGGTTTAATTTTTACTTCTGGTGGTAGTTCCAGTAAGGTTTTGATTAAATCAACAATTATAGACTATAGACTATATTTCTCCTCAAATTTGTACATTAACGTTATTTAACTTTTAAGTGCAAGCAATCGAATACAATTAAGTTATGAATTTTAATCCTATGTCAACTTAAATTCACAATTTTTAAAATTTTTCATCATTACACTGATATAAAATGACTAAAAGATGTCTCTAAGACATATTTAAGTAAATAATTCTTTAAGTAATCAATACGTTTTATCAAATATGTATGAACGGGTCTTATAAGATTTGGGCGTTGTAAACTGATTAATTAAAAATACACGTTAATTTTCGGGTTAATAATAAACCACAATAATGAGTTTAAAACAAATATACATTGCAATCAAAAACATAAAAATTTACATAAAACAATATGACTTATAATTATTTAAAGTATGTTTACAAATTAATATTATCTATAACGATTCATTATAATATGGATTGCAATAGGGTAATATTATTATTATCTGTAAAAATTTAATAAAGGCGAAAATGGGTTCTAATAAGAAATTTCTATAGCTATATTACTTTAATAGTCTTGCAAATTTATAAGGAGCTCTGGTGGTAATTTCAGCAACTAATTAGATAACTTAAAATTTATAGACAGTATTTCTCCTCTAATTTATACAATATCCCTATTTATTTTTACAGTGTAAACAAGTAAATGTAATTATGTTATTCATTTTAATCCTAAGTCAACTTGAGTTAACTATTATCAAATTATTTTTAATATTACACTACTATAAAATGCCCGAAAGATGTCTCTCTGGCATATTTAACCAACTAATTCTCTAAGTATTCTTTACACTATTTATCAAATATGTATGAACGGACCTAAAAACATTTAGATGTGATTTTGAATGTGATTGTAAACTGATTCTTTCTGTACACTTATAGTACTTAAAGGATTTAAATCAATACATCAGGGGTTCTTTCAGTTTGTCCACAAAATATAAGAAAGTTATTTGTTGATTAAGATAAAATTCACTAACAAAAACAATATAATAATTTTATATTTCCTTAAAGATTAAAATCCTGTTAATAATTACATTATTACATCGGAACTGTTTCAATGTGTTTTTCTGTAATTATTAATCGCTAAATCTAAGATTTAAACTACTTTAGGTAAGAAGAATGGTTAGAGAAAAACATACAATTGTAAATAATTAAAGCAACTCATCTATTAGTCCTTGTCTCGATCCTGGTCTTTGCCATAGTACTGGATGAATTCTGGTGCAGATCTTCCACGTCTTGCGTGTATAACGACTTTAAAATAGCATTATATCTCCTTTGTTATTACTATGGATATCACAACAATATTAATATTCACGCTGTTGTATATGATTCACCTGTTTCTATTTATTTTGGTTTTCACCTTCACGTGTTTGTGTACAGTAAACCGGACATTAAACCTATTTTTGTTATCTGATTACCCATACAGATATAGACAAAAAAGTTCTGTTATTTGTCTTACAATATCGTGTATATGATAAATTATTATTGTTAATATTATTGTGATATTATATTATTTGGACAATTTATGGAAAATGAATGTAAACTGATTCTTTTTGTACACTTAGAGTACTGAATGGATTTATGTAATGTGTTTTTAGCTCCCAAAATATAAGTTATTTGTTGATCAACATAATCTTCCGCATTGTAAAAATCCTGTTTATTGTAAACGCGTTGTAACTAATATAAATTGTTTCACTGTTTTCCGTGATTATTTATCCCTAAAACTATGATTTAAACTTCTTTGGTTAAAAATAGATAAAAAACATTAAATTGTAAAATATTAAAGTAACTCATCCAAAAGTACTTGTCTTGATCCTGGTCTTTGCCATCGTTTTCCTAGTGATATGTTACGTCCTGCGTGTTGAAAAATTTAAAGAAAAAAGCCTTTATCCTTATCAAACTTTTGGCCATCGCACTTGTTTCTGGCCGTGCTTCTCAAAATCAACGTGGTATGAGTTCAACGACTTTTCTAAACAACACTTTTGCATTTATTGAAAACATTAAATTACCTGTCCTTTGTTTTTTCTATAGATACTACAAAAAGGATTAATATCTACACTGTCATGTACGTATCACCTGTTTCCCTTTATTTTAGTTTTCGCTTTGATGTATCTCACATAGTCTGCATTACAATACATTCAAACTGCAATTATACAGTTCCTTATAAGAAACAAAATAATTTTTGATAAGGTATTAAATAAACAACTAATTATTTGAAAAACTAAGGAGAATGTGTTTGTTATTAAATATATTTCATAAAATTTTTTAAGGTTTTTAATTTTTTTGTAATAACTATTTTGTATAAGACTGGTAAAATTAAAACTATTTTCATAACCAATTTTCTATTTTCGAACTACTGCCCTAACACTAGTAGCACTAGTTTAATTAACTTTCCATACTTATTGCATGTTTGACATTAATTACTCTCCTGCACTTTAACTACTTATAATTTTATTATTATTACTAAGAAAGTTACGGCAGTGACATATTCATTGCTTTAATCTAAAGTTGAACTTTAACAAATATTAAAAATTTATAATATATTTCTCAGTATAAATATAAACATATCAGAAAAGGTTAAAATGATTTAATATTACATACTTGATTTCGGGCTTAAAGAAGCCTTTGACCATGTCCGCGGAGGATGTAAAGGATTCTCTAAAAGTACTATCTCTTTTAATGAGAAGAATTAGATTTTCTCTCACATCTATAACTCATGACCATAAGATATAAATATAGAATTATATTTGATTTTTTTCAATATTCTCTACATATACTGTATTAAAAGCAATGAACCACTTATTACTTTTGACTTACAATGTGCTGTAATGACAATATTACAAGAGGTCCTTCCTTTTCCAATTTTAAGCTCTAGTGCATGGCGTGATATATCTATGTAAAATTATAAATTGATACATACAGTAAAACTATTTCCCGATGGTTTTTCTTACGGAGATGAAACTTTTCATTTCGTACAGGTTAAACTGCTTTAACCGAATTACTCTTTTTTAATAAAAATTTCTGTTTCTCTCCCTGTATTTACATATTTCTCACTGGCTGTACAGCTATTTGCATTTCTGCCTACATCTAGAAAACGAACTGGCGTACAAACAAAATTTGCATTGAGCGTCACTGTTATGATTAAAAAACTAAAAAAAAAATGAGAAGCACTGATAGATGTAATCGCCGCACGGTCTAAGATTTTAGACTTTGGAACTGAGATAGAGTTACAGTACTGTACGTCCAAAATCTGAGTGTGACCGCACCTATTCAATATACAACGCCCTTGTATTTTTTTTATTCTCCTCCTTGTCATGTATAATAAGATCTTCTCATAGGCCAGTGGTCCATAAGGATAGGCTTAATTATCTTTAAGAGTGAATTAAATTACCCTATCTTTTGTAATGACAAATTTTCAATGCATGGCATATGTTATAAATGTTATGGCATATGTTCTTATAACGACATAAAGATCCATAGCTGAACATGTTGGCTACCAGAAGTTAAGAGTTCAGAGTGTTGTACTTGCTAGTGCACTGCGCCGCACCGTCTGGTAGCCATAATGTAAAGATTGCATGTTATTTTGCTCCATGTAAAACTATCGTCATTTAAATGCCTTTTTTATAGTTGAATAGACGATTATTACCTTAAGAATAACTTTTTTGATTGACAATCCAGTTAAGTTACAGTGGTCAGGTAAAACAATTAACACAATTAAAAAGTCTCACAAACTTTCTAAAAGAACCATACCTTGTCAGCATTATGCGTAAAATCAACAGCAGAAACTGAAAATTTGTGAAGGTTATTTTTAGTAAAAGAATTTATAGTCAATCAGGACAAATATTATAAAAAGTAACTCTAGCCAGTCATTATATAAATATTGTTTCTGCCATTATTTTCAAACCTGTCTTTACGTATCTCATTTTACTAAATCCCAAAAGCCAACATAAAACGTCAAATGTCAAAGAAATTAGAATGAAACGACCACTTATGTTTTTACATTTGCTGTATGTCTTTGTAGTGGATCTTTTAATGGTTCTGATTACAACGGTGCTCTTCTTGTTTGACATATTTAACTTTAATGGATGAGTTGTGTCACACTATATTTTGTTTTACATATTTGAATTTTCTATTAAATAATATAATAAATAATCCCAGTTGATAGAATATGTAAATTGGAACCATTCGTCGCATTGTATTTTACTTCCTGTATGAGATATGTCTCATACGGAGTATCTGTCTAGGGCATAATAAAAATATGTAATTTATTTAGTTTTTCTAGCACAACGGGATCTTTAAACACAAATATACGTATGGTTCCCAAAGAGGTTGCACACTGTCTTCTCTTATAAATATTTGTTTGACAAGAGATTGATTTATTTCTCGGTTGATAGCATGAAGCAAATGAATGTCAATTTTCATGTTAAAAGAGATTTGGAAAGCTGAAAGTAAATAGTACGGTTGCAACACAACTGAAGCCCAATGTATGTTTGCTCTTTATAAAATCTTTAATTGTTGTGTTCATTAAATATAGGCCTTTGTACATTAATTTACCCTACTAAAGTTCATTTTAATCTCACAGACGTCCGCTCAGCTGCCTAATCACTAGCCTGCGAGAGGTGATATGTGAGAAATATATATATATATATATATATATATATATATATATATATATATATATATAAGTAGATATGAATGTGCCGGTTCTGGACCACTTTTGGGACAGACAGAAAATCAAGGGAAAATACTGTTTAAAGGACAATAAACGAATCTGTAAAATCAAACAGTAAGGGGTTCCTAGACCACTTTTGGGACAGTCAGAAAATCAATGTAAAATACTGTCCATTGAGCAATAAACAAATCTAAGAAATCTAACAGGAAAGCACGAATGTTAAATAACCGAATCTTTAGCTGTTTTACTGTTCAATGTTTGCTTCTACATTTATAAGCTGTTTTAATGAAAAAATCAAAAAATCTTAATAAAAAATCTTTATTCTACAAAGTTAATTGTAACACAGTCTTTATCTTTAAATAGTCTTCTTTCCAGTAACAATCAAGTGTAATTTTTCATTTTTGTTTAATTCTTTAATCTTTTTTTCATCCAAAAACAGTCAAAAATCTGTTCGGTAAGTGTACTTTACAATCTTCCAACTCGGCAATTATTGTAAACCCGAATTTATCTTTCATTTTCTCCAAATTCAAGATTCTATGTTTTCTTCCTTTCTTCCAATTCATTCAACTTCTTATACTCTTTAAACTTGCATTCACCAATATCATTTAACTCTTTCAAGAACTCCATTTAAATAGAAAAAATTTAAAGACGGAAAAAATGAAATTTGCTAACAATCACTCGAGAAGTCGGGGAGAATGTGAGTAAAACCGCATTCTTTTCACGAGGTTCTTCGTTTAATTTCTCCAAATGTACTATAAAATCATCGAGGATTTCTGGTTCAAAATCATAAACAAATTCTACATCTAGATAATAAAAAAATACAGGTAATATCTTTTCATAATAAACGTGTGTATTTAAACCAACAAACCTAATGTATTCTTTGAAAAGGAAAATAATTTTGTCAATGGTTCCAAGAGATAAGTAAAAATTTTTATTCTGTTTTCTAAATTCTGTAACAAATTTTGTTTGCTTCTTGTCTCCGTATTGTAATTTCATAAGCAGATTATTCAAATGTGTTAGTTTATTTCGAAATTTCTTAGGTTTAGGTCTTTCGTACAAAATTAAATTACAATCTCTACAAACGAATCTTTTATCAATAATTTCTCCTCTATTATAACACTTGTAACAGTTGGCATTATACTCTTCCATTTAAACAAAAAGATTTTTTTATAAATGGAGATTATGGAACTAAGTCTGCCGAGATATAAATTTTTCAGCGCAAATGTTTGTGTTTACATTTCTACAACAGAGATAAATAGAAATAATTTCATTCTACTGTACAACTATTTAGGATATTTTGTCTATGATTACAAAGATTATTCCGGAAGAAATCGAGATTTTTCATCAGCGAAAGAGTATATTTTTGAAGTTTTAGAAGGAATGAAAGAGAATAATATGAACATCATCAATTATTGTTAAAGACATACAAAATGAGTGTTGTTAGTGTGCGTGTTTTTGCGATATCTACTTAACTTCTAAGAAATTGGGAATGGGAGAAGAAGAAAGGTATCATATATTTTATTTCAATCAAACTGTAGATTTGTGACGTCTGCTGTGAGCGTTTGTACCACTAACGCTTGACCTCGAATCTCATTTTATTGAAACATGTGAGAGGCGTTTGTGTCACTAACGCTTGACCTTGCTTTGCACACCACGCCGTGTGTGGTACAAGGACAGTAGTGACACCAAACAATGACCTTGCTTTTCTCACGCCGTGTGAGACAATGAAATCACTGTAAAAACACTTAATTCTGTATTACAAATGAACACTTTACATCACTATTTTCACACAATGTTTTTATCACAGTTTAGAATGTCTACACAAATTCACAATCTTCTTGTAACGTCTTTCTTCGAGTCCCAAATATAAAAGTAACTTATAAAATATAATAACACTATGAATGGCAACGCCCAGTGGAACACTTCACTTCACTTTTAACAAGAAACACAGAACATCACACAATCTTCTTACTTCATATAAAGTCTATATCTTCTTTCTTCAACTTGCAAATACATTAGAATCTTCTAATTGATGATATATCTTGTTAAATTTCGTTAAAATAGAGGAGGATCAAGCATGACTGACTATACGTGGCCAACGCCCATGATGACAATTTTTTCCAAGCGATAAACGATTATGAATATCGAAGTTTTATCGATAATAAAAATCGATGGTTACAATCGATATTAGAACTGTTATAGTTTCCAATGTATATTAAATAAGTGAATATCAATATTTATTTCAAACCTTGTTGTTAAAAAACCACTCAACCGATTTTAATCAAATTTGGTACACATATAGTAAATACTTAACTCTTTCGACTTAACTTATCCATAAGGGTGAAATCATCCCCTATTTCTTAATATTCAAAGAAAAATAAAAAATTTTATCGGAAAAATCTGAAACTTCAAAAACAAGCGAGTTCAACTTAAAATTTCATGAAAATAACAAAATTTTCAAAATCTACCCCAATCATCCCTTATCTTTAAACTCTTATATCTCGAGAACTATTGGAGCTTTTTTGATGAAATTTGGTATATAGGATCAGTAAATATTAAAGTATTTTTTAAAATCACCACTTCCGGTCCATGACCTTGAAATAGTTTTTTTCCTTCTAATATCATCCCTATTTTTAAAATTTTTTAATGCAATTTAAAATGTAAACTTTTATCAATGTCTTTAACAATTCTGTAAAGTTTTAAAACTATCCGACGAATAACGCGATTTTTACTGAATTTCTCTAATATCGTTCTTAATCACATCATAGGCTAAAAATTTCTCAGAAACCACAACCACATAACATGTCGAGTTTGTAACAGCTTTTTGAAAATCCATATTGATAATTATATCGTTCTTTGAACCAGAAATATTTGTCAAACTCTTTGTTGTATCAATGACATAAATAGGTCTATTCGCTAAAAATTCTTTAGGATTGTAATACATTTCCTTATTATTACAGTAAACTTTCTTAAAATCTTGATACATCTGATACATGATTCTGAAAAGACCTCCTGAAATGTTTAAATTTTGTAATTCATCTGGATAATAAGAACCGTTCAATTTTACTCTGATATTTTTTACATCCAAACTATCAAACTTTGAAGGATTTTTTTCTTGATTATTCTGTCTACCTGTTTGAAAAACCTATAATAACGAACTTGGGATTGAAGATATTTCTATAAATGTTTGTAATATCGAACGAATAAGTTGTTCTGGAAATACCTTTTTGTTCAATACACTGCCAATCTAGAAAATTAAACATAATGTTTTGACTTTTTGTAATTTTCATCAATCAACCTTATTTTACTCGTGATTTTATAAATCAATCATTGGAACTCTAATAAAAAAAATCTGTAATTGTTATTTTTCCATCAACAGGCATAACATTTCCAGTTGCAGTCTTCAGAATCACATCATCGTCTTTCTGCTCTTATAAAACTTAGATAAAATCCTCCTTTATAGATCGGAATAGTAACATTTTCAAAAAATCCTAATCCAAAATGAGATAAATTTCCAGCTGCTTCAAAAACACCAAATTTAAAATCTGATTCAAAGCCATTAGAAGTTTGAGAAATAACATCACTTTTTGAATACGAAATAGTTCCTTTAATTGTGCTTAATTGGCCACAGTTTTCGACTTCTTCTATCAATTTATTGTGTTTTCTTACTTCAATCTTAGAAAATAAAAACGGTATAAAATTATCGATTAATCTAACATTATCAGTTCCAAGATATGCTTGACCATCTTGTTTTGTTAAAGTTCCAGAAATATAAAACTGGAAGTTAGACGAGCAAAAGTTATCTCCAAAATCAATATTAAACTCAGTTCTTTTATTCGGTTCATTCAAATGTTGTTTACTAATTGGATAGAAATTTTTAAACTCCGCCCTTTCAATATCACTAGCATATTTTCTATAAGTCCGCCATTTAATAAGAGAAAATTTAGAAATTTTAAACATCATGTATAAGAAAGATATCATTTTTTCATCGATCTAATGTACGTTTTTATAAGAAAAGATATAAATTTTAGTAAAATAATTAAAAAGATTAGAGTCATTTTTAATGATCTACTTCGTGATATTCAGGATTCTCTTCCTTAAATTTTGCGATCTCGGTCACATATTTCAATAAAATCTGCACAGGATAGTAACCGCTATCTATAATATTGTTCCAATCAACTGTATCTTTATTTTCATCCAAAAACTTTATACTCAAGTGTTGATAGAGACAAAGAACAGACATATGATCTTTTAATTGATAATGTATATTTTCTTGAATGAACTCTGATGATAAAGTTTGATATTTAGCAATGTTATACCAATTCAATTTGTTTACGTATAATCTCATCATATCTTCGGATAATTCATATTTTTTGAGAAATGTCATCCCAATGTTTCTTTTTTCAAATCTCTTTCGTGTTGCATGATAAAAAAGATCGAAAGCACTGTAATGTCCCGCCATCTCTATTTATTAGGAAAAAATTTCAAAATCAAGTTTTTATAAATTGGCTCTTTTTAGAGTTACATTCAGCACATTTTCCAGAAATTCTCTTAAACTCCGTTAATGTTTGCATAGTATTTTATATCGTTTGTGGCAGTTTTCTCTTTACATCTCACACAATATATGAGGCGCCATTTATATAAGGAAAATTAGTCATCGTAACCACCTATTCCATTAAATCTGTTGTCGATGTTTTCAAAAGTTTTATCGACATCTTCTTTAAATTTATTAAAGTTTTCTTCTAGTTTATTTACTTTATCGAGATATAAATCGTTGTATTCAACGAGTTTATGATCAATATTCTCAAAAGTTTTTGTGGCATCTAAACTAAACTTATCAAAAGACTGCTTATTTTTTATAACTTTTTCATTAATTTCGCCAAAGTTTTCTTCTAGTTTAATTAATTTATCATGAAGTAAAGATTGATTAGTAACTACTCTTTTCAAAAAACTTCACCATTTTTTCTATCGGTTTCATTAAAACCCTCTTGAAATTTAGCGAAAATCTTCCAAAAAGTTTGTTATTTTTCCATAAAGATCGCCTTTATATAGATTGAAATTTTCCTAAAAATTTGTAAATTTTTCATCACAATTTTCTATAGATCTTCTATTTCTGGCTTCTAACTTGTCATAGACTTCTGTTGTAAAATCTTTAACATGCTGTTTATGATTCTCATAATTTTGTTTTAGTTCATTAAACATTTTAATAGGATCTTCTAATTGAATCATTACAACAACATCAAATGGATTAATTCCTTTACTAACACCGCTAATTCTTTTTCCTTTAAAATCTAAGGCATTTTTAACATTCGGATCATGTAAATCAACAATATCGATGTTTTCTGATAATTTTAGAGGTTTTAAAATTTGTTCTTTAACAACAACATCATGTTTGTCAATACCAGGTCGAACACCGACAATTCTTTTCTTATTAGCCAAACTAACATAATTCTTTTCAACTTTGATCGCTTCAGTAATTTTCATCAGCTTTTTCGATGTGAGACATTAAATTGGTAAATAATTTTTTACACCATCATCAACTTCTTTTTTCCAATGTTTTTATTTTATCAGCAACTTCATTTGAACTCATGAAATTTGCAAGTTTGTTATCATATTCTGCTTTAAAATCTTCAATCTCGACAGCAAACATATCTGAATCTGGAAGGTTTTGTAATAAATTTTTCTAACTTGTTATCAAACTCATTTCTCAAACTATCAAAATTGAAACTATTATCTACATTTTGAATAATTTGTGTACCAAATACGTCAAAAATATTTTGTGAATCCATATTTATTAAGCAATAATTTGTTAACAACTTCTTTAAAATCTTTACCATTACTCAGTTCATTCAAAACAAAAACACATAAATGACCACAAATTGGGGGATCTTTATAGTCTTGAATCTGAGAATCATTGTAGTAGACGCTTGATTTTTTCAAATATTTAATCAATTCTATAGGTGGTTTGTCCTCAATTCTTCCATACGAATCAAAATAACATGTATTTCTTATCATTTTTTATAATAACAAACCCAATGCGTTCCACTTCCCATAATCGAGTCTAAATTCACAATTCCACATTCAAATTTCTTAACTTTTTCAGGTAATGTATCTCTCATGAAGATTCCTCTAAAATGTTTAATGTTTTTGCAGATTCCTTCCAATTTCTCCGAATGTTAAAGGTTCAAATTTTTTTTCCGATGTTTGATTTCACGTAATTCAAAGTTTTTTCATCTAATCCAGATCCTGTAACATCTTCCAACTCTTTATCTAACCAATTTAAAATGTTTCGAACAATAGGAATCACATCCTTTTTAACGATTGGAGCAGCTTTACGAACATAAGGAACAACATTTTTAACAACTGGAATATTTTTCTCCAAAATCTAATAAATCTTTCAAAAGTCCACCATTTTTAAGTTCTTTCAACTGATTATAAGAAAATTCTATTCTGGTTCCTTTATTGTTTTTCTTATGTTTTTCGAGTTTATTGTATTGTCTATTTGTTAAAAATATCTTATCTTCGCCATTTTTTAGTTGATCTATTTTAAATTGAATACTAACGGGTATTTTCTTCTTAAAAGCGGATTTTATTTTTTCTTTCTGATTTTTGCTGAAATTTACATTCACCTCCATTTATATAGTTAAAATTTCAAGTTCTCTTCGATTCCCATTCCTAGTTTTTCTCTTCAAAAACATTGCTCCAGCTGTTGGAAAGCGCAACAAATCTTTCACCTAAACTAGCATCTTTTGATAAAAATCTATCCATTGCCTTATCTTGCAAAACTTTATCTGCGATATGTCTGGAATTTGTGTCTCTATGTTTTGCATAAAAAATATCGTGTTCCATAGCAGCTTGATCTAATTTATTTATACCAGGATCTCCTCTTTTTAGTCTTTTTTCGAGTTTTTGTGCCAGGCCCCAGATACTGATAAGTTGGTACGTGTAATTCAAAAGGTAAATTGTTGATAAAATCATTCAAAAGTCCACTACCCTCAATCATAGATGAAACTTATTGCCGGCAAAACTCGTTTTAAATATTTAATTCCATCAGGTTTTTCAATCATTTCATCAAGTTTGTTCGAAATAAAATCTTTAATCGCTTTCTTTTCGTTCAAAAAATTGTTGTTTCCAGCCTTCTCTTGAGCATAAATATAATTAATAATTCCATCGAGTTTTGTCAAATCGTCGATATATCTGTACTCAATCTTATTATCACTGTATTATCTCACACCTGATCCTTCGATTCTTTTTTCCCAAATTGGTTTAATCAAATTGAGATATTTTTTACCTTTACTTGACTTTGGTTTCTTAGTTGATGGATCATTATTTTTGTAAATTGAATCAGATTTCCATAAAATTTCAGTATACTTTTTCAAGTCTTCTTCAGAATATAAACCGTCTTTTGGAACATCAGTGCCTGTTAATAATCTCCATAAACCTTGAGTTCCTTCATATGTTTTTTCATTAATAATGATATCATTATGCTCAAAATTCACGGGCAAATTTCCAATCATAAAACTTTTTCTTTTTTCTGTCCCAATACAAACCAAATTTATCATCCTTTGCTTCTAGGAAGAAATTTTTTACCAATTTCACCAATTATTATATCCGTTTGTTCCAGGACTTATTGGTTCAACTATGGTAAGAGTCTTCAATGATTCCGAGGTCTAAAATGGTGTTGAAGATGGTAATTTTGGCAATTTCAAACTCAGATTCTGGTATCGAAATATCAGCAAAATTGTCGTACAACTGGAACCAAATTCATCCAAATTTTGATTATCGCTTAAAACATTTTCAATTTTGCCCTCAACATTTTTTTATTGCAGATGTTACAGGTTGATTAAATTTTTTTGAATAAAATTCTTGTTCTTTTTCATCAATTCGAATCTGTTCTTTAAATTCTTTGATTAATTTTCTTTTCTATTTTGATCAAGTTTTTTTCGCTTCTTCTGAAGTTACGTTTCGCCATTTATTTAGGAAAATTTTAAAACGTGGAACGTGGAAACGTGAAACACGAAAACGTGAAACACGGAACGTAAAAACGTGAACGTGGAACGTGAAACACGAACGTAAAACATGAACGTGAAACGTAAAACACGAACGTGAAACATGAACGTAAACACGAACGTGAAACATGAACGTGAAACATGAACGTGAACGTGGAACGTGAAACATGAACGTGAAACACGAACGTAAAACATGAACGTGAAACGTAAACACGAACGTGAAACATGAACGTGAAACATGAACGTGAAACACAAAACGTGAACGTGGAACGTGAACGTGGAACGTGAACAGATTTACCGTTTTTCTGTTATTTTCATAATGTAAATAAAAAATTAAACATAATATAAAAATAATTGTAACAAATATTTTATCAAGTAGATTTGTCAGACCACTGAGCAGCATTTATATTAGAAAATTTATTCAGATATTTACCATTTTTTAGGCTTCAAAGTTAGATTAATAGTTAAAAATCCGTAGTCTTCTTTCCAAATTTTATCACATAATTCATTAAAGTGGTTAAAACTCATTTCAGATCCCACATAATTGTTGTAAATTTTTTCTCGAATAGTGATCGTCTTGCTTAAAAACACACAACATATTCAAATTATTTCTTATAACTTGTTTATCAACCTTTGAAAAGCATTGAGAAAGATAGATACAAGAGATTTTTTTGTGACGAGATATTACGAAATATTCCTTGATAACGTCTTGATTTTCCAAAATACAATCATCAAAAACGATTAAAGAATTCGGTTTACATTCGCTTAACGGAACTATGTCCTCGGAAGCATTATAAAAATATGATATTTTTCTTACTTAAGTTTCTTCTCAAATATTTTCAAATTTTTCTTGTAATTTTTTATAGGCGTCTTGTTCTAAAGATTTACTAAAAACATACAAATTGGAATAAGGAATCAACCTATTGTAGATAAAATTCAATTAATAAAGTTGTTTTTTTCCACATCCACTTGAACCAACAATTAACATTCTGATTGGTTGATCTTTCTTATTTTCTTCAAACGTTTGAAGTTTTATCTGATCTTTTTGCTTTAAAAATTTCTCCATTTAAATTAGAAGATTTTCATCTTGAAGCAACGCTTTGCGAAAATGAAGCTGTTCAAGTTGACTTCAGAAAGCTCTAAATTAGTTTTAAACTTGGAACATCCTATACACTTAGAGGAAGAATCAAATTATTTTTATCGGTTTAAGCGGTTTTTATTCTGGACAATTTTTGTAATAAATATTAGTGAAAGTTCTCCTTATTGTATAGGATTTAGTGAGAAGAACATCAACAAAATATTATGGTTTAAACAAAGGATATTATACTTTCGATCCATTAAAAAATTCCCTTAAAAATTATCTGAAAACATTCAAACAATCAGATAAATCTTTAAACTTTGACGAAAACAAGTTTGAAATGCAAAAAAATTATCTCTCTAATAAAATTCAAATAAAAATATCCAGTAAGAATAATGTTTTCAGCAATTATTGTAGAATTGTTAGGGTTTGTTCAAGAAACTATTGAGCCAAATCAGGTATATTTAGGAAATAAAACGCCAAAATTTAGACCGTTC
>NW_025779275.1:0-52456 GCF_021130785.1 Homalodisca vitripennis
AATAGTATGAACAAGCGCACTGCTTAACTCTGGGATACGTTCAAGCAGTGAAGATTCAAAATCTAGGAGAAAAGGGGTTCTTGTGATGTAGATCATCAGTTTTTCAAAATGATGTTCAATGTTCATTGTGATGTTTCGTAGATCTAAGTTCGAAGCTGTATTGAGTACGCAGCCGGTACATTGAATAAGGTTAGATAAGAGGTACTGGTAGTGAAGTTGTGCAGAGTCAATTATTTGCGTGGATGATTTGAAAGTTTATTGGATTGAATTTGTAAAAACTACCATTAGTTTCTCGTTCTTTTTACTCGTCATGTGTGTAAGCTAGCATCCACATAGGTAGAGATACCAAGGTACAGTTAGCCAAGGTTTGTATGATAACCAGATACTAAAGGTTTTTTGTCATGCTAATAATTTGACCGTGTGGTTCACCTGAAAGATGATAAAGTTCAACATAAAAATATTTTGATTTAATTATTTTGGTTAAGTCTATCAATAAGTATTTTGGTCAAAGAATTAAGACATACAGAGAGTTAAAATAAACTAAATCATGTACTGGATTAAACCTTCCTTTAACTTAAATATTTGGAATAAATTATTGTTATCTGTCGTTCAATGCAATAATATCTAGATATATTCATATGGTCCTCTTCAGATTGCGTATTGGAATTTTAGAGTGTAGGAAGGCCCAAGAAACCACATACACAGAATAAGTCTAAGGTCGACGCAAAGTTTAACCGTCTTAAGCCCACTTAGTCTCAATAAATAGTGCTTTTCGTACATTAATACCATGTATTTTCGTATAAGAAAATTCTTATTTAAAAGATAATGTTGACTGATTATAATATGTATATTGTATAAAAATTAATCGTTATTAAATATATGTTTTAAAAATTAATAGCCATGAAATATTAGCATTTATATATTTATGAGTTGATGATCAAATCTGACATAAATCAAATTAGGATTAAAATCTTAAAATTGAACAAAAATTAGTATTGAACTGTAGTTTATATATATAAAATAAAATATTAGCATTTATATATTTATGAGTTGATGATCAAATCTAACATAAATCAATATTAGGATTAAATCTTAAAATTGAACAAAGATTAGTATTAAATTGTAGTTTATTATATATAATATATATATAATAGTTATATATATAATAGAACAAGACAACCAAAGAAGTCCTTGATTGATACAAATATTTTAAAGTTCATAAGGTATATTAAAGTTTTATAAGGACTTTTGCGTTTTCCCGAGGATTTTTAATAGCTGTGAAAAATTAAATTACATTACGCTACTCTACTTAAATTAGAGTAATGTTTCTCTCTCCTGTCACGAGTATATTTCTGGACAACTTCTTGTCTGTTTGTTATTTTGTCCCTATTTCAAACTAAGCTGAATGTGTGGATATAAATTGAAAAATGTTTGAGTAACTTACATTTTACTTAAAACTTAACGCAGCATCGGAAATCTGATACTAACACAGACTGGACTAATGACATCTAGAGTACATGGACGTCACAATTGTTAAAAATATTTTTTTACCAGAGCTACATTATTTGTGGATCTAGATTGCTGTTTACACAAACCAGCAGTCCCTGTCACACGCAAATTATCCTCCTTGTGCCTCTCCCAAACTGTGAGCTGAGCCTAGCTACTCGTATGTCGACATTTTACTTTCTCTTATGCTCACAGCACTCTACAAACATATTCCTGTACTTTTTGTTAAGGTTAGAACGCCCTCTACATATTTGTAAGCACCAAAATGTGTACTTTTAATTCAACCAAATTGCCACTGTAAGTTTTATTATATTTATCGTTTTATAGTTATGTGTATCTTAGTCAGTTTCGGGGGTAGGCCCCTATTAAAAAATTATATAAAAAATGAATTACTAATTGTGAATTTTAAAACAATGAAATAAATCAATTCGGATATTGTAAATTTCCCGGTATACCCGTAAAAGAAAAATAAATGGAACTAACTTGAAATATGTAATAGTGCATCCCATTTTCCTACGATTTTCTAGAGCACAAATTATTTTTTCACATATTTTATGTCATTTTTAAATACCACTACGGTGATATACAAACGTAGCAACCAAATACCTTCTAGATGTTTTGTCAAGTAGAAGTGGGTAGTGACTGAACTAAAAACAGTTTTTCCTTAAAAGTCTATTAAACACTAGAATCGGTAATTGACCTTTAAGTCAGAAAAAAAGCGGTTTTCAAGAATGTAATGATATCTTCCTGTAATATAATTAAAAATATATACAATTAAATGTGATACAGGTTACAAAACTCCACTTGACGTATATTTGTCAGTGAAGAGTTGACAGAATATGAATAAAAGATGTAATTCAGTTCTGTCAGATGTAGTTCAACCACATTAGATTTAAGAGGTCATGATTTATTCCTTTGTTGTATAATTACCGCTTGGCTTTAGTGGCACACCCAATTAGCACTATCATGCAAATGGAACCTAAGATCATGTGAATGAACAGTATAATTTTCACTTAAAGTTCTTGAGAAAATGTCTTCAGGTCATGAATTAGTGATGTCACCAACATAACTTTTCTAACCATAATTAGACTTTTATAAGAGTCTAATTAAGACTAAAAAACATAATCTCTCAACATAGAACAAAAAAAAAAAACATAGAGAACTTTTTTAGGAGGAAGTCGACAAGTCTTGAATAATGTATTGAGGTCGAATAGTTTACTTGTGGACAAAGATCGGGTGGTCCAATTTTCCAACGGCGGATTTTCGTGTTTTTTAGTGTGGTAATAAATATAGTAAGTTACAATTGCGTAGCTTATACATCAAAATGATTCATTAAATGTGTTCCTAACTGCTAACCTCGAGACCGTATGGATCAATATGGATTATTCTTTTTTTATATTCATTGTATTGCGAGGAAGGTTTTTATAATGAGGGAGGTCAGAAAATTATCAGGAATATTTCACAATTCGGGACTATCATGGTAGTACCTACGAAACATAATCAAAATGCAACTGACAGTAAATAGCTTTTAACACTTTTAGCATAAGTTTGCCAAAATAAGCATTATCATTTTTATTTAAATCTTAGAAACTATTAAATATACAGTCCTTGGTTAGTAGCATAATGCAGATTGCAAAAACTATATTGCTATAAGAACTTTCATTTAGATTGCACAGTTAATGAATGAATTAATCAAATACAATATCAGAACGCTAATATAAAATTCTGTGTGTGACATATTTACTGCACTTCAAGGGAAATTAGGTACAGTTTATACAGTTAATTAGAACATTACAGAAAGTAACGGTTGAAAAGATCATTCTTTTAATTATAATTACAAATATTTACACTTGACGCTGCCAGTTTCTCGGATTTCTCAAAGCTAACAAAGTTTCACGGAAGTTAGTTGACAAAGATTCAGATTAAGACTTGTCAGCGCAACAAACAACGAAGATTACAACTTTGAACAGCTCCCTCAACATTACTTTTAAATTTTGGTGAAAGTTTTTACAAGTTGTAATTACCTGTAGTTGCTGAACATTATAATACTTTTGTATTAGTTACAAGTATTAGTGATTCATCATTTTAATATTTTAATAACCCAGCAAATTAATTTTTAAATACATATTTATTTAAATAGTATTCTCAAATATTTAAATATTAATTATATTCTTCTTTAGGAACTGCTTTCACGACAGCATTCAGTATACTATTTGCTTTAATTTCTTAGAGTCCTCACTGATGTAAAACTTTATTATACAAATATATAACTGTCTTCTTTAGAACGACTCCCTAAATACGAGTACTAACTTATCCGTAATAAAGTTTTGCTGGGGTTATAACAGCACGAAATTTATCTTCAAATCTTTGGTGAAACAGCTTTATAACTAAAGTTAATTAAATAGTCTTATGCTGCAAAATACTTAGATTAACATATAGTAGGCTACTCAAAAACTATCTTTAATATTGTCAATGAATTGTTTAAAAAATGGAATTCTCCTCTAAAATGAGATTAACTTTTTTCTGATAAAAATATTGTTTTTTTATTTAATACGTTTAAAATCCTTATGCTTCTGGTGATGAAAGGTTTTTTTTAATAGAATGTGTTCAAGAATCTTATCCACTCTCAAAAAATTTGATTGTGTATAGAAAAATGATGTGGAAGTATAATCCTTAATTTTTTCACACCGTAAAATGATATTCGGAAAGTTTAGTGTATAAGTTTATTATTGGATGTTCAAAACTTTCATGAGAATGTTAAAAAATCGTATTCTTACATGGCTATTTTGTAATTTAATAAATAATTAGTTGCCTAATTATGCAATGAAAATATAAGCATTACAAATTTTCCCCATAGAGCATATGAATAAAGTTGAAGCATTTACAGCATTGGTGTACATCAACATAGTAATAAGGACGTTGAAGCCAAGTGTTTGTACGTTATTATAGTACATATATTGAATTTGTATGGAGCTAATACTTTATAAATTAGAACAACTTTTCGGAAATACTTGATTTATTCCGAAATTTAACTTCACCAAAAAGTTAACAAAGTTTACAAACTTGTGATTCGATTTTCTTCAAAATGTCACTCAATCGAACAAATCTAATTAAGAGTCTGATAAAAAGGAATTAAAATTTAAATTAAACTAGAAATGTATACTTCTCCAAAATGGTTTAAATTAACAAAACAAAATAAAAAGTTCTCTTCTCAAAATACTCAAAATTAATATAACACAAAACTTGATATTTACTTTATCACCAAAATTTAATTCACAATACTTCAAAAAAAAATTGAATTAAATTTTCAGACTCTGAAATATGGGGAACTTTAGAAATTTTAATTACAGTATTATAAAATAAAAGATAATAACTATACGCTGGTACGGGACTTACTACTTTGAAGATTACGGAGGGCAGATCGGATACTAAAACGCACTAAAGAAATTAAATACTTGAAATTGAATTTACACGCGATAAAATAATTACTCTAAATACCAACTATAGGGTTTAGAGAAAGAACTTCAGCTTCTTAACTGGACCGGTACAACCTTCTCGTGGAAACTCCAAGGCTCGACTGACTCCCTCCCTCTCTCCAGCGAGCCGGGTCGGAACGTATCACCGTAGCTCGATCAGCTGATTGACCGGTCTAACTGAACAAACAATGTCCACGCACCGCGTCTAGTTAACAATAGCCTACTTCCTACCGCGATTCAGTATAAATAATTAGAACTATGGTACATGTTCATTAATAACTAATACAGTGAGTGTCCCATAGGGTGTACATGTATCGTTCTCTACTGTTAGGACTGAACGTAGCAACAGGGAGTTCATAACCATTCACATTGTTCCACTGACAAATATTTGTTTAGTCTATCTACGTGAATATTCTTTTATTTTTCACGATTTTTTTTCCCTTTAATTTAGTAAATTTTGTCTAGGAGAGCTGTGAGTTGAGTTATTGTATGTTTATGATGGGTCTTGTATGTAACATGTTTAATTTATCAAGACTAAAATTTGATATAATGAGTGTTTATTACATGCACACAAAGTTATAAGGGATTTCGTTATTTAAAATTTGTCGTTCGCAAAGTTTTCTTCATTAATAAGTAATAAAATATATATTTTTAAAATTTATATAAAGCACACGATTCGTTTATATGATTCTTATATGTTTTACATTTTTCAAATTAAATCCTTTGAAAAATTGTATTCTGTTTGCTTCTGTGCCCTGACACTGTGTAATTTCGTATTGTATGAAGCACAATTAAGGATTGGAATATTATTACAAAGTGTACAGAATATTTTAAGAAATTGATTACAACCTGAACAAGACAAGTGGTTATTTTCCGTTTCATTGTCAGTTTTGCGTGTATGAGAGTTCCAATTATTTATCTACACTGTATCAAATCAATTGTGGAGATTAAATTTAACATTTAAAGACTGCCTACTATTATAATCTAAACCATATATATGAAATGATATCTTTTATTTTCGCAAAATAGAGAGAGCGCCATAAATTACGAGTCAAACATTGAAACTAAAAATAAAACTATTAGAGTCTGTTAAAAAAGTAATAAAGTATTTAGTTCCAAATGAAAGTTTAGGAATCGTGTGTATAGATTATTTTGAAGGCAACCAAACATTCAAATTTACATTAACCACATGTATTAAAATAAAATAAAAAGATAGTTTAAAAAGATTTTTCCTGTATTTTTCTGAAAAAGGAGAATAATATACATATAGTTGTGGAAGGGTACTTAAAATATCTCATTCTGTTATCATCCTATCGATCGAACATCGATTAAAACATGTGTTTTAATTAATTGCCTAGTTCAATTAATTGCCTATTGCACCATAAACCAAATTGGTGTACTTATAACTTAAACAAAATTTGCAAGTTACTGTCACGTGTAAGTTACAGGTTACTATAGGTACGCATTTGAAGTTACTATGGCTGTTATTACTTATGATACACAAATTAACCTAGTGTATTAAATACACATAACAGTATTTATCAACTAATAATATGCACATAAGTCAAACAGCTGCAGTTTCAATCATCATTGTTCTGCGAGTAAAGTTTTATTCTACTACTGAGATGAAACAACTGAGAAGCGCGGGAGCGATGAAATCGCTAGCTGTATTTTGAACATGATGTGAAATGCAAAACCACTTGTAGTTATATTGGAAAATTGCGGAGGGGAAACCAAGAATTGGGCTCTTGTTTCTTTATGGTTATATATTTTGGCAAGAAGAGGAGTAAGTAACAGGGCTCAACATGTTTTTCTTGTGGTGGGCCGTACAATATTACCATACGTACATATTTTTACAGTCCTATGTACTGTAATATGTGAAAACAACTCACATTTTACATTGTAAATTTCAAAATTAACATTTTACATTGAAAATTACAAATTTCACATTTTACATTGAAAATTTCAAATATCACATTTTACATTGCAAATTTCACATTTCACATTTTACATTGAAAATTTCAAATTTCATTTCACATTAAAACTTCAAATTTAAATTTTACATTGAAAATTTCAAATTTCACATTTTACATTGTAAATTTCAATTTTATATTTTACACTGAAAATTTCAAATTTCACATTTTACATTAAGAACCAAACTCAGTGAGCAAAAAATTTAATGAATATAAAATAAATATATATGATATATTAAGGAAAACCTATATACATATACAAGAACGAGTTCCACGATCCGGCATCTATAAATTTGAAATTTTGCTGAGCTTATCAATCTATTGGTTGACACAGATTATATTTATGCTGCATGCGTGTTTGAAAAAAATATTTTTGGTATGACTTCTCGAGAATGAAATAAACTTTAGACATGAAATGTTACATGCGAATTAGCACATAATTTTGCGTAGTTTTACCTTGTTCTTATTCATTTATAAATCTAACTAAATATTTTTGCTGTTACTGTTTCATTGATAACATTGAGAGAGGTACAAATATACTAACGCGTTCTATGTGACGAGACGTCTTCCAATCGGAGTAGTAACTGTATATATGTTAAGTGTAGTGTATAAACGTTTGATTGATCTCTTTCCAAAGTCAGTGAATCGAAAAGTAATTACCAGCACAATTAGAGAATCAATTAAGTGACGCTGCTTGTGTATCACAGTGAACGTACAGGAAACTGGATTAAATTTGAATGGTGTAGCTGTATTCATTTGAATAAAGGATCTGAACTGCTAATGTTATGAAAACAAGAGAATATTGTGGAGTTAAAATATTTTAAACTATTAGCTGTTTGAAATACAGTTCATTATTCAGTCTTTTGTTAAAGATACTTTTAATATGGGACATGAATCACTTTATCGTCCCAGGATTTAAGCCAAGCTTCCAACTGATATTGCAATAAGTAAATGTATGTAATACTAGAATTTTTGCAAACATAACTTTCGAATAATTGGTTTTTAATCTATTATTTACTCACATAATTCGTAAAAATAAGGCTCTCATTTACAGTGAAATACAACAACATTACGTCATATCAACAGTGTTTAAAAATGTAAAACAAATAGTTAATACAAACTATATATTAACTACAAATGCGAGCATTTATATTCCGATTTCTTAGTATAAGCTATGTAACGATAGTGGAATGTATTAATACTTCTGGAATAACTCTCGACACTAAAAGTATCCAGTAAAATGAGTAGCCATGACGTTTCAACCTGTTACTGAAATAAACATGTTTTATAATCTTGTCTTAATTTTGTCATTACTGTCTTTACCAGACGCCTGTTTTACAAATGCTTATATTAAGGCTACTTTATTAAGCAGCATTTTAGATTTGAAGCTGTGACAATTTTCCAAATACCAATTCTGCTTTCAATTCTTGCTTTTAATAAAGCATAGAGGGGTATTAAAAAAAGTCGATAATATTTAGAACTTTTGTACAAGAATCCATTTTTATTCGTAATAATATTTTATGGAAAATCTACCTAACAGAAACACAGATGAAATCTGAACCAACAGCATATCCAATAAAATGGATTTAAACATATTCAAAATTACAAATCAGTAATATTTAGCAATAACGCTGTCCAGGTTATGACTGTGAAAAGGAATAATAAATTAATATATAACTGGACAGAACAGAATGTACAATAAATTCAAACTAAGATAAACTTAAAACGTAAAAGACATTTGAATGAAAGGTACGCAAAAGAAATATACAAAAATATCTAAAGGTCAAATAATGATTCCTATAAAAGATTTGTAGCTAATATATGAGTTTCCCTTTATTATAAGTACAAATTTGCTAACATATAAAGAGTTGACGTGAATGTAACTAAAATTCCTCATGTAATAAAAATACATATTCAGGGTGTTTAAAAATCTACACCTGTAATAGTTACAGTATGTTTAGTCCATTTTTAAATTATATTATGCAATTTTTTTATATATTTTTCTTTTAAAATACACCAATTTCAAATTGAATTCTACGTATTATAAATATAATACAAGATAAGACTATGCAACACTATGTATCGCGTTACGGGCTTCGTTATGGTGGCATGAAATGTTTCAAGTATAGAGGCTATTTCGATCTCGAGATGTCCTTCTGTCAGATGGACAGAGATGCAGTCATACTAAAAAAGAATATTTACTTACCTTCACAGACAAAAGGGATATTGTGACAGTATTCTAAGTGATAAGCATCAATGAAGCTTAAAAACATTTACGATATATCTTTACCACATAATACGTTCCGACTTTTGCTGATTAAGTTGGCATTCATAGCAGGGATAAATAATTACATTATTCAAACCAAGTTTCCTTAGAATAGTTTTACATGGTTATGGGAATTAAGCCACATTTGGTAATGTGGTACATTATAAATATTGCAAAACCGATTGTTTTTACTTTGTTCATAAATTTATTTATTCTGCTAATTTCTAGTTGGCATGATGATTACCCATTGGGCAAATGCAATAATATTCGCTAACGCTTAACCAAATCCAATGGGGTAACATGCACCATTATCGAACATGTCTCATAAAACGTTTTAGTTCAATGGTCAGATCGTTTTTGGGATATCATGCAGAGAAATAGGCAGACAGAAAAGAAAATTGTCCAAATCCTCAAGTAATAGGGTTTTGATAGTGATTAGCCAACGATGTCATAGTTTATTATTGTACGCGCAACAAATAACATTTTCGTTATTCAGGGTGTAACTGAAATACAATGAAAAACTTCAGGAGGTTGTTACTGAGAAAGTGACGTACATGAGTGCCTTGGAAACAAATGCAAGGAAACGTGTCCGGAGTATCTCACGTTCAACCAAAGTTCGTTAGACACGTTCAAAAGTTTCCTTTCTGCTAGAACTAGGTGTACCTTGGCCAGCACTGCACTGCTAAATCTCATCAATAAATTAATATGAATTGTTCTAATTGATACCTATAAACTGGGTGTAACTGAAATACACCGACAAACTTGAAGAGGTTTTTCCTGGAGTAAAAAACAAAAAAGTTCCTATAAATGTATGTCCTAAAACGCACTGTTTTCCGTCTGTCTGTCTGTTCGTGTTTTTTTTTATTAAAAATGTGTATAAACAACCAATAAATGTAGAAAGTTAAAGTTTTCAACACACGCAAATCTAGTAAAGATTGTAAATAAAAAAAAATTAAAAATCTTTAGTTAGCTAAATTTAAAACGGTGGCTTGTTAAGATCTTTGTTGGTACACTTCTGAAAAACCTTCTCCCTGTATAAAAATGTATTAGAATAAAAAAAATTATACATTTTATATTTTAAAACAAAAGGTACCTCATTTACAGAAATCGCTCAAGAGATAATAAAAGTCATCGCCTTTTTCTTAACATAGTAACGTATCATATTAGCAAGGTTTCCCAAGTTTCAGAAAATTAAAGTATTCTACAAGTGTGGAAATTTAACAAAATATCGTACCACCAAACAGAGATTTAAGCTGTGATTACTAAGAAATATTAAGTAAATGTTAAGTTATTAAGATAACTTAACATTGCAGCAGTTATATCAAAACCTCAGGAATCACTCTACAACAAATGTTCGATATGGCTTCCATTTTATGCAATCCAATAATACGTCTGTTCATTGATATCAGAGTTAATTCGAGTATTCCTGATGTATTCCTTGCAGTTTTACAGGCTGCAATGATACAGTGTAAAAGCTCATTCCTGGTCTTAACTGCTATTTCATAAACTAGAGCTTTCAAATGACCCCAGGGGAAGACATCGATTTTAATCAGATTAGGTGACCGAGGCGGCCATAATACATGTCTCTCCTGACTATCCATCTTTACCCACAATTTTGGTCCAGAAAGTGCCTGAAATCCAGTATAAAGTGAGGGTAAGCTCCATCATGCATAAACCAACAGTGTTCTCCCACACCCAAGGGAATATCATCTAAAAATGCTGACAAATCGTGTTGTAAGAAATGCCTGTAGTTTTTAACCATTTAGTCTGTCAGGTAACACAAAAGGACATAAAAAGGTCTCCAATGATGCCCGCCCAAACATTTATTTTAACCGCTGTTGATGTCTCTCTCTATGAACGGCGTGTGGATTTCCATCAGCCCATTGATGCATATTGAGGTAGTTGGTTATTCCATCTTGATTAAAACAAGCTTCATTTGTATACAAAACTAATCAGGTAAAGCCAGGGTTTTAGCTTGCTGTTTAACCATTCGAAAACTGCAAACGTAGTTGCCAGTGAGCAGGGAAAAGAGCTTGTATACGCAGATAATGGAAAAAGATGATAACTTGTCAAAAAGATAATACTTAGCTATCTCACTTCATTGTTCTTCTAATAAGCTGGGTCTTAAAATTAAAACGGATTTTGCTGTTTAAACCATGAGAGTTGAGTCCTGTAGATTTTAGTTTGTTACAGTATAGTTTTACAAAATTAATGATATTTTTCATGTAAAAAAAAAACAACATGAAACACACACACGCATACATACACATACATATACACATGTTTGGTTTTTTGTTTCATGTTAAAAAAATGCCACAACTTTTTTATATCTTAAGCGATTTATATAAATGAGGTACCGTTTGGTTTAAAAGAAAATTTAAGAAATTCATCGTTAAATATTTAACAAGTCACAATTTTTTATTATGTTGACTATCATTAATTTAAAACTTTTTATAAATTGTCGATATTTACTAGATTAGCTTATGTTGAAAATTTTTAATTTATACCAGTAATTGTTTTTAGATACTAAAAAAGACACTTTTTAGAAACTAAAAACTTAAACAATATTAATGTAAAAAACACAAACAGACGGAAAATTATGGATTTTAGGACACACATTTATAGGAACTTTTTGGGTTTTTTTTACTACTCCAGGAACAACCTCTTGAAGTTTGTCGGTGAATTTCAGTTACACCCTGTATATAGCTATCAATTAGAACAGTAAATATTTATTAATGAAATTTAACAGTGCAGTGCTGACCAAGGTACACCTAGTTCTAGCAGAAAGGAAACTTCTAAACGTGTCTAACGAACTTTGATTGTACGTGAGATATTCCGGACACGTTTCCTTGCATTTGTTTCCAAGGCACTTATGTAAGTCGCTTTCTCAGAGGGTTTTAAGTAATAATGACTTTGTTTTCGTGATTATACTGATAACAAATAGCTTTATTATAATCATACATTAAAATGAAGAAAAAAAACTTTCTTACCAATATTTTAGAGCATACATGATGCTCAAAACACATTGTAATGTAAAAGTAAAGTTAATTTCATAAGAAATTGATTTGATTTTATGACAAAGATATAATCTTTTTGAAGACTTTATTTAATTGCTTGTAGCTTAAAAAAGCTAAATTAGAAATGAAAAATGCGTTTATAAGAGCCGGAGTGAGGGCTCCACACTAAAAAACATCTTATTGTAATAATACTTATATTAAACTAAAACGAAGGTGACCTCTACAGATATCGATCCGTCCTTAATATCTTATATTACAATAAAACTATGGTTCATTGAACCAAACACACACACACACACAGTTTATAGTTAAAAAACACACACGCGTGCACACACACACACACACTTATGTTTTTGAGCTGTAAAAATCATTGGTAATTATACTTACGGTTCACCGCTTATTCAAAACTCACGTAGTTTCCTTTTTGATGACACTGAATTGGTGTAAATTTATATTCGAAATACAAATTGACCGCAGTACCCTAGTTTCCTGCTCGATACGCTGTTCATATTGATTCCTGTCAAAAGCACAGAGTTAATTGAAAACGAGAGGCGTTGCTTTGTTCCATACTTTGCAAAATTGCTGAAATATGTCACTATTACGTTCTTCATCATGTATGAAATTCTTTAGTGATAACATTGTTCCCAAGCGCTCAAACATATTAAAAATATCATTTTTTGTCATATTACTGATTTAGCTATGAATGTATAAATATCAGCACCAACGTTAGAAAAAATTTAAATCTTTGAAATAATTGTATCTCGATACAATATTGATCCAACCAAAATTCATAATATTTAGTCTCGGAACTATATTGATAAATAAAATATTGTACTATACTTGTCAGTCCAAAATATTGTAGATGTCCACTCTAAGTGTCAGAATAGTACTATAGTTTTGTTTTAGATCCATTCCTAAAGTTTTTTGTTGTTTGTTTTCTTGTTTACCAAGTCAGCAATATTACGCGTTATTAAATTAATTTGGTATTCCGCTCACTAAGTATGGGCTAGATAATTCCCGGAATATTGATGTAAATGTAGGTATATTTAACATAGTAGTATCACTAAATGTATCCACGAAAATTATGTTAGTAATATTGTGTTAAAAGATGGTAAATGTTTGTATAACTTATGTTATGCTGATAAAAGGTGTTTATAGAAAAAAATTAAGAAAAAGAGAAGAAAATAAAAAACTAAATTAGTTATAAACCAATGAGAGAATTGGGCGTTATTGTTCAGAAAATTTAGATTAATACGTTCAGAGTAGACTTGAATGCCATTAAATTTATTGATCATTTTGAATTCGAAATTTGTTCAGTCCAGACAGTCTTGGAACCCACAAATAGGAGTAAAAGGTTTAACAAGAAAAATCTTTTATAAGTATAAACTGACCTTTATCACACAATGGTGATTTAGGTTGCTTTTGTGCTGCTTGGTCATCAATCTTCCTTACCTGATCCAGGTAATCTTTATATATATACGCCGAGGTGTTTTGTGATACTTTCTCATTAATAATGGACAGCGTCTATTAGGACATGATATGCCTCAAGCAAAGTGAGTGGAATTAACGGAATAGGAGTTTCGAATTTTTATTTATACAGATTAAAATGTAATGATTAATGTTGGATCAAATTTAAAATCTATCAGTCAGTAAATCCTAAAAAATATTTTCTTTCTAGACGTTATTTTTGCAAATTTAAAAACTAAAAGCTGCGATTCTCGACCCAAAAGGTCATTTGTGGACCACGGTTTCTAAACAGAACGGGACAAGAAACAGCTACATATGAATTTGTTACTTTTTCGACAGTTTACTGCTTATTAAGGCCACGTACCCTTTTAGATCTGATTTAAGTTCTACATCATTGAAAATATGAATCCATATGGGTCAAACCCATGTATGTTAGAAATCTGCTTTTGGTTAAACAGGTTTAAAAGAAGACAGGTACAATGCTCTGTGTAAGAGAACATGTGCCAATCACATATTAATCGTCTCCACAAAATAATTGTTTACCAAAGTTTTAAAATTCGTCTGATTTGCTATAAACGATAGAACCAACGATTTCATGTGAAACCTCTAATTCTTTTTTTCTATTATTTTACAAAAGAAAACTCACAATTCTAGAATAATTTTTGTGTCTATAATCTTGTCCCATCAACGATTGTCTATGTATAGTAATTGACCTTTACCGCCGACCGAGATCACGGTACCAATGCCGGGATAACATCTCTTGGGCTTAAAGTATTCTTATGTAAAGAAGTCTATTGAAATTATTTTGACTCTAGATAATTTATTAAAATAATTCAGCCGTTGCAGGCTGTTGCCTCAATTTTATTAGTGAATTAACTTTTATTTCCAGGGAGGCTTTTATACGCCTGACTTAATATAGTGCCTTTATTAAACACAAAAACATATTTTTTTGGGATCAAAATTTTAAAATATCACTATTTCAATTCAATCACAAGTATAAACTGCGTTAAAGAAGTCACCCTTAGCCAGAGGAAAGAATTGGGTATCGATTATCGAATCTGTAACATTGGATATATCGAAATATGATCTCACTGGTTATCACATGTTAAATAGATGTTAAAATACATAGTTATATAAGCATTTAAAATAAATTTGCAGTCGAAATAAATACTGTAATGAAAGGAAGTAACTTTTCAGATTCTGCTTGCTAATGAAAAGATTTAATAGAAGATATGACACTTAGAAGCTTTCAATGAAAGGAATCCAGTAGGAAGTGATAAACTTTAATCTAATTAAAAGAAATTTATGAAATCTTTTTAGCCCAATTTACTTCAAAGCATGAGTGCTTAATTGCTTATAGTTTTTGCAAGCATTCATTGTTACAATTAGAATATTCTTTAATATTAATATAAAAAAAGACTTCTTCAAAGTTATTTAAAATTTACTGTGTGCGTTTATGATTGATTTTTTGAATAAATACTAAAAATACTTTGTTTACGGGTCATGTTCTGTCAGTTTAAGATATTTTTATGTTTAGATTACTAGTGCTCCTCCAGTCCCAAGGCATTGTCACATCTTACTAAAGGTAACTTTGAGAGTTAAACTGCAATCTTAAAAACTTAGTCTTTAGGCTTTAAGACATAGTTATACTCAAAAGATTAAACACATAACACACGATCACTTATGTCAATAGGATTGAAATTTTTCCAGGAAAAACGTTCATAACCCGCTGCACTAGACAGCACGATAGATATTAGTACGGTGGCCGGAACTCACGTGATCTAAACGACCTTTATTACCATGCTTCTGGCTCATATCTCTGTTCCCGGTGAATATTTACAGAAGACGTGAGGTTGAGCGTCTCGTTGGCCAACGTTTCCACTTACTTATAGAACTTAATATATTAAAAACGCTCCTAATGCGCATACAGTTTGTCCTTTTTGACAGCACGCAAAATTTCAATCTTTTATATATCTTGATATGCCATAGTAATAATAATTGAGATGTCAGGCACATATTCAAGCCAAAAGTAGTAACACCTTTTAAAATATAAAGATTTTAACCACTAAAACCAGCATACAATTCGTCTCAATTTAATGTTAACGAGTTAAATAAATTCACGCTAATATTGGAATGAAATTACAGGTGTCTCATATGTCCAAGATTCATCGTTTTCTATTTAAATGGTAAAATAGGAAGGATTCGTTAAGACATACGTGTCTATCATATTAATAGCTCAGTATATATTCAGTATTTATTATTTGATGAATAAAATATTTAGACAGTAGGTTTATAACTGTGGCAAAACATGTCTGGAAGGTTAGGTTAACAATATTGGTTAAATAGATTAAACAATATGTAGATTTCGTAATATGTGTTTTACTTTTAATTTTAATGTAGTTTAGTTAAGTTCGCAGTTTTCCCGTAAGATGCGTATAATAGATGAAATATAAGGATGACAGGAGCAGGAGTAGGCCATATATTAAAAAAATTATGAAATTGTATGATTTTTGTATAATAATGGTTTCAGGAGAAATAAAAGACATCAAAACACAATTAAGAACAAGTAAACAAACGAATTTAAATATTGAATGCAAAGAAATAAAATAACCAATTGAAATAATTGAAATTGAAACATCTATAATTTGGTTAATACGTTTTATTAATAAAATTTACAAGTAATATAGCAAGTTATATATAATACCTTTTGTGGATTTATTTTGATATTCTGTTATTTATTTTTGTGTCACCATTGTATGATGCAACTATCATATATTTTCTAATTCGTTGTGTTAGCTTTTGTAATTCATAATTTTCACTGGATGATTTGTGATATAAGTTCAGAATTTCAAATCTGACGGATGCCTAAAGTTGAGGAAAATAGCTTTTAAGTAAAAAAAAAACCCAACACATTCAGAATATTTTATTAGGATTTTTGAGAAAAAACAACTCAAACAATTCTAAGAATGTAAAAATCCATGAGATGACTGTTTTTTGTAGTTAAGGATAGTATTAAAAGGTTTTTTTAGTATGTTTCAACCAAACTATACAAATGAGGTATAAATCATGTTAATATTTACAATGATTTTGTAAAGTTTATATGCTATTATGTTGACATTGTGAACAGTAGTATAAAATTTATATAAATAGGCTACATATTTAAAATTTTAAGTAACATACATTCCACCCTTGAAAGATAAATAGCTGTAAAAAATTAAAGTTAATTTATTCAACAGCTGAAATAAGTTTTAAATTCAAACAAAACATAAACCCAAGCCCATTACACGATCTAAAATATTACAAATGAGCAATATAGCGTTGGTTTATGTTTTTGGCAATAAGTAAAATTTTTCACTAGTGAAGGGAAGTTATTGATTTATCCACGCTATCATAAGGCGATGAAAAGCGACGTCATCACTTTAACGTGGGTTAACACGCCAGGTTGGGAACATGTGAACTTATGAGGCTACCAGTAATATTTTTAAATCCATTTATTACCATAAGTTGTAGGTTATTTGAAACACATATTATTTTTCTTATTTCTGCACGCTATTATATCATATTTTACAATATTTATGCTACAATAATATAATTTGCGCTCCATATTAGACATAATGGGCTTTTGAAATTGTATCTAAACTGAAACTGTCTTTCCAGAAAGGCATGTATATTGAAGTATTGAGAAAGAACAATAATACAGAATATTTTAGCTTTTAGTCTGGTACCATTTCTGGTAGAAATCTCTCAGGTCCTGAAGAATAATTTTATACAATGGAGTAAAAATTAGTGAATTATATTTAGTGCAAGATGAAGAAGTTTGGTTTCCGCAATACATAACACTTTTTTATTGGAATGATCGGTTGTATGATTTATTATTTTAATCCTTATTCAAAAGGATTAAAATAACAAAACTACTAGATTCCTCCAGGAAAGGGGCTTTTAAAATATTACTATTTAGAAATATTTTAAATAAGTACATTGTTTTTCCCACATATGTCAATAAATTAACGATTTAAAATAAATTCAGTGCATAATGTTTTAATATGGTTTATTTATTTAGCCTCATCTATTAAAATTTTAAATATCAAAAATATCAATAATCAGGTTAAAATAAAAACAAAGTGTATATATTAATTGCATATTAGTATGTCATGTAACATAATGTGCAAAAGCATTACAATCATTCCGTCCTACTAATATGTCAATCATAAATCAATCGCACAACCTTAAATTTATAAACATTATAAACATGCATGTTTTCTTATCTTCACAGATAACTTTTTTGTCAAGAGAGCTAAAAGAGAGGCGGCCTATTGTAAGCTCTCATCTAATATACGCATCAGTCTCAGAACCGAGAGCCAGTATTTATTGTATAAGCACACGACCTTATTTTTTATTGACGTTAATAGAAGAATAAATATCTAAAAAAAGAATAGATCGTCAACTGTACTTAATTTCCTGTAGGTCGAAAAAAAGTGTATTTTTGTATGAATATATTGATTGAATATATATGATATTGTATGTACCCTTTTAGAAGGGCTAAACAGTTTTCTAAGATCATATTTTTACAGCTGAACACACGTAAAATACAAAGTCCTAAATAATAGTAATATTGATAACAGGAAACTAAATAAACAGAATTAAATTCGAAAATTACAGATAAGTAGTCGATTTGTATATGGTAGGCTGATGCTGATTAAAGGTAAGAAATATGAACTAAATGTTAAATATGTTACTTTACCATACTAATGCCATTATTACATACAATTTATAACCTTCAATAACGATGTATCCTTTCAATATATGTTGAAGCACCTTTTATTCCTGTTTTTGTACTTGGTGTATGAACACATCAATTAGTATTGTTCAATTCATGAATGTGATGTCTTAAAATACAATACAAAAGTGTTTATGTTGTTATTGCATCATGCATAAAGATAAGAAAATCTAGAAGGGAAATGTTGCTCTAAGGTAAGATCCAATGAATACAGATGGCACATTACTGCCGAGATCGCTCCAGGTTTGTTTCTTCTGCTGGCGTTAATCGTTCCTTGGAGTGACGTCACTGATGGTTTACGTAACTAACATTTGACGATGTGATGATCACACATTGATACGTGACGCTCCGCTCTCCTTAATTTTACAATTTGTTTTGTTATGCATCAGAATCTAAGAACATATTGCCTAGATCATATCGGCGTACTTGTTTAGAAATATTTGAAAAGAATGTTAGTTTATAAAATAATGATTACATAATCTGTGTGTAATTTGGTAATAGGCACTTGAGCTTGGAGGTGTTTATTTCATAATACACAATATTATAAATAATCTCTTTTCTTACATTCAAAATTTGACTAAAAGATGATTCAGTATAAATAAAGTGTAAAAGAACAATTATATAACGGAAAATATGAAATAAACTAGTTTATTCTTGTCTAAACAGAATTAATCACTGGAGAAACTCGAATTAGGTTATCGGTTTAGTTTGAGGATTCACATAACAGAATTCAAAGAGAATTCTTTTGTAATTTTCGGATGAAATATGACAAATTATTACTAAATGTACAGTAAAATTCGTAGTTATCATTATACTATATTTTAAGCTCTTACTGTACACGTCATTTTGTTATGAAACGTATATCTAAGTGAAACATAACTGATAGGAAATGTTTGATTGTGATAAATGACGACAGAACCCGATATAGTCAGCAAAACTGGCTTCAAACTTTGACGAGGGAACTAATCTCTCAACTGAACTGTGTATCGATGAGTAGTTTCTACTAATCCAATGAGGCTAGCGAGATAATTATTGGCCATTGATAATACCAGTTCCTTTAACTATTAATTTCGTAATTAAATAATGCCAGTTTCCACCATGTAAATGTAGCAAACTCTCACATGTATGTTAATATTTACGCGTACAGGTTCTTTATACAATCTCATGTAAGTCACATTACAGTTTCATATAAATATTTAAAAACAAGTAATAATTTGGGTTATTTTAATACATTTCTGATTGTTAGCACAATGGCAGATAGTGGTTATGTTAAGGCAATAGGCAATGTCAAGGTCATATCGATATTAAAACTATAGAATAAAACTGTAAAATTCTTGTGTTGTTGTTATTGTATGTGTGTCACGTGTATATAGCAAAGCATAATCACATAGAATATTAATCATTCCAGAGATACGATTTGATACTAAATAATAGGAATAGTAATAATAGTTAATATGGGATATTCGAGTATCCCATATTTTACTTATATGTTTTGGTACTGGTAATTAATTTTCATGAATAGATGGCTATGTATATTGAGACCATGTATTCCTGCATTTCACATAATGGGAGTCCGGTTTCACTGTAAATAAATTGGATCACTACTGCCGTTACTAAGAACTTTTATAACCTTAAATATACCAGAATTGAGTTATTTTACGTTATTTCGGTTAATTTTACGTCTTATTTTAAAGTGACAACGTATTTACTTGGGGTAACACTCTCTGATAAGATTTATACAGGATTTTGGACATTTGCCATCGCTGTGTTGCAAAACATATATAACATTATGTTTCTAGGACTGAAATGTAACATCTTCCATGGATTTTAAAAAGCGTACAAGATACTGAAAATTAATGGTTATACAATAGCATTGCAGGGAGACCTCTGAGTGAGTACCCTAAGATCCAGAACAAATACGTAGGGTTAAAAACTTTTGTCCTTTACCCACTTCCTTTGCAGCCAATAACTCCCTCTTATCCTTGTTGGCACAACAACAAAAATGGCAATTTGGAATGTATCCACAGTTTTTCACGGTCTACGGTGTGTGCGACACGTGGTTGTGGTACTGGTGTGTATGTAAAACAGTTCAGTATTATTATGTTACTGCGGTGTCACACTTTATACACCGTAAAAAATAAACCATTACCTTGTAACTCAATACGTTAGCTACAGTGTAAGGCTCTAAACTAATATTTATGCATACACTAAAAAATAATATATTTCTATTTAAATGTCCTGGCTGTATATTAAAAAATTATAATTACTAATGTTAAATACGTTCTTATATTTTATGCTTTAAATACTACACGTATTTAAATAATTCAGTATTTTAGTGCAGCTAAAATACTGAGTTGTTATTGAGCTAAATTAATCTTACAAATTTATTATTGTACTTCTACGTAATTGATTTTCAATACAATACTTTTATGTAATGGAACCAGAATTTGTAACGAAATGGTTATAGTGAGTAAGAATAACTATACGTAAAAATGCTCACACTTGGAAACAATAGTGTAGAATTTCCTGGCACAAATTTGAACGCATTAAGGTGACAGTGGGCGTCTAGCATAACTAAGATGAATATATAAAATTTCATAAAAAAATAAATTATTGATATTTTTAATAAGATATCAGTAATAATAAAGTTTTTAGTTTAAGATAAGTAAGAGAATATATAGTGATAAGTACTGTAGTAAATAAATCATCAGAAGTATAGAACCAACTAATCCCATCTTCAATAAGCAGTTGTATAGGTAATTATGTAGAATATTTAGGTATACTAATTAAACACAAGTGTATGTTTATCTCTAATCAGCTATTGAATTGATAATTAAATCTAATATGGTTTTATTCACGGATGAAAATTTATATTGTGAATCATGTATAAAACTCGTGATTTTCCATGAATTTAGTCATTCTATATCAATTTGTCCTGTTTTAGAAATTTATACTAATTTATTACTCATGCAGATGTGATATAGTTGATCCAACACTGATGTCACCGCTTAACTGTATCTGTTTTTAAGTACATTAATTATATCCCTAAACTATTAATATAGCATAATTTTTTCGCTAGGTTAGTGAGTTGGTAGTGCTTAAAGAAATATTGGTTTTCATATATTTCATAACGGTTATCTTAAAGAAAACTTTCGTTTCTTAGATACAGTAACATGGAACAGTGTAAGGTAAATCTGTATCTGATGTAAATATTTATAATAAATTACATAAAACATTGAAAACGAATTATCTGATGATCTGTAACGTATTAAAAATATATACGTTAATGAAATTATGATAATATAGTAAATAATCCAATTAAGTACTCTAACCCCAGTTTTCCAACTTCCGTTGTTTTCTGATGGTTCTTTCAACACATTTCAAAATTATAACGTTGTTATTACTTCACTATCCTAATCCTAATAATATTATTAATTTGAAAGTTCCATTGCATGTGTGCTTTTACTTTATCGCATGTACTATTAAACCAAGTGTTCTGAAACGTTACATGGCCGTTTTTACGGTACCTGGGATGAATATAGGCATATTCATATTTTGAAAATCTCTCTATTTATATTCTTCATATTTTATAACCATACTTCATATTTGCAATAATGGTTATCCATTAGACCAGTATAACATTGTATTCTAACGCCCAGCCAGATCCCATGAAGTGGAAGTAAAAACCAGAATTTACGTTACTTGAAAATAGCCTAGCCTAACCTTACAATTGTTTACTACATGCTGCTTACTTTTTTATTTTTATATACACATTTATTACAGATAATTGAGCCACCTATAACATGCACTTTTAGACGATGGGGCTGCTGTCACAACTAAAAATTGGTTGTATAAATGTAGGTTTTGATTAAGTTGACAGATTCTTAAAGCCTTTTATTAATTTTAGAGTTCTATTAATATAATAGATTAACTCTTCAGTTCATACTATAATGTAATTTTATTGTAGACAAGTAGAATGTTCACTGAACACTGCAGACCACGTGCTTGGTACCAGTGCAATATGTAGTAACTATAGGCTATAGGTAATTATGACATGGAATAGATAGATCTACTACACTCACCCCTTGAGATTCTACATTCGATTTTAGAAAAACTTTTCCTGATATAGCCTAGCAACAATTGGACTTTTATTTGTTTATTTATTTATTTATTTAACGGAAACCCATTACATGCAACTACATAACAATAAGCAATCAAAGTTTGAAGAAAAAAATTTATATAATAGCTATTACACAGATGGCAGCAGGCAATAACATTAATCAAAGAAGAGTCATCGTGCACGAGAGATATCCAAGTAAAAAAAAGAGACAACGTATACAACTCATGACAGTACGATAAGTAATATAAATAACAATAATCATAATAGATAATATAAATATACGTAAATACACACATATATGTATAATACAAATCAAGAACCAGTAACATAAATATATCTTAAGCATTAACAAAGAAATAGTGGAGCATTCCACAATAATCAACAGCATTAATCATGCATAGCAGCCGTGCACAATATACATCCACGTCCAACCGAATCCAGCTTATTAAAAATCTGTATCAATTCAAGAAGAATATCAATATGAGAACAATAACAATACTATAACAATAACAATGTGATATAATAACAATAACCATGCAATAACAATAACAATAAACCAAAATAATACAAGAAATATAGTAAAAACCATAACAACTAACGTAAATTATCTGTAAGCATTAACAAGAAAATTAACTATGCAACATACAACAACAAACCATTACACTACCTAGCCATAACATTGAATAACATCTCCAACAATTTCAACTCATTTCTGCAATTTCCTCACAAATACAAAACTTACTACTCATCATCTCTCCATACATCAATTTAACTCCCTTCACTGTGGATCAAAATACCCCTACAATTTATATAATATATAATATATATATTCCCATTACCTTTACACTCCATTGACTTTTTATTCCGGTTCGATGTTTCACAGTACAGACAGCTGACTGCTTGGCCAGTTGATAATGGTACAACCTGCTAATCATTATATCGCTGTTTACTACAAATAATGAAAACCTTTTATAGCTTTATATGATATTACGTTTACGTCACAAAGTTGTATGAAACGGTGTTCAGAAAGAATAAAAAAACAAAATGATAATTATATTTAGTTGTCAGAAATTAGCTATTTAGTTTAAGTATTTCAATTATACTTTTTCATATCTAATTTCGTCTTTGTCCTGACCAAAAAAATTATTTTCTTTAGAAAATCATCCTTCCAGTTTTAAATAATTTAATCAAACTAAAACTTAAATGATCTAACATGCGATATTAGAGTTTGTTGTAGAACTAACTTGGACCCTTGGATAGATCAATAATATCTGAGTAGGCGGGAAGTATACTTTGTCAGGTTACCTTGCTGTCAACAGGATTACAGATTCCTCTAACGCTCAGTAGGCGGTAAATAAACTTTGTCAGGTTAACTTGCTGTAAACTGGATTACAGATTCTCTAACTTTCAGTAGGCGGGAAGTAAACTTTGTCAGGTTAACTTGCTCTCAACTGGATTACATATTCCTGTAACGCTCAGTAGGCGGGAAGTAAACATTGTCAGGTTAATTTGCTGTCAACTGGATTACAGATTACTCTAAAGTTCAGTATCCGGGAAGTAAACTTTGCCAGGTTCAGGTGGAACACCATGTTATCTAGTTATCGAAGCACCTTGACTACACTTTGTCTTGGACTCTGTTGTTAACTTACTGTCAACTGGATTACAGATTCTCTAACTTTCAGTAGGCGGGAAGTAAGCTTTGTCAGGTTAACTTGCTGTCAACTGGATTACAGATTCCTTTAACGCTCAGTAGGCGGGAAGTAAACTTTGTCAGGTTAACTTGCTGTCAACTGGATTACAGATTCCTGTAACGCTCAGTAGGCGGGAAGTAAACTTTGTCAGGTTAACTTGCTGTCAACTGGATTACAGATTACTCTTAAGTTCAGTATCCGGGAAGTAAACTTTGCCAGGTTCAGGTGGAACACCATGTTATCTAGTTACCGAAGCACATTGACTCCACTTTGTCTTGGACTCTGTTGTTAACTTACTGTCAACTGGATTACAGATTCTCTAACTTTCAGTAGGCGGGAAGTAAGCTTTGTCAGGTTAACTTGCTGTCAACTGGATTACAGATTCCTTTAACGCTCAGTAGGCGGGAAGTAAACTTTGTCAGGTTAACTTGCTGTCAACTGGATTACAGATTCCTGTAACGCTCAGTAGGCGGGAAGTAAACTTTGTCAGGTTAACTTGCTGTCAACTGGATTACAGATTCCTGTAACGCTCAGTAGGCGGGAAGTAAACTTTGTCAGGTTAACTTGCTGTCAACTGGATTACAGATTACTCTTAAGTTCAGTATCCGGGAAGTAAACTTTGCCAGGTTCAGGTGGAACACCATGTTATCTAGTTACCGAAGCACATTGACTCTTTGTCTTGGACTCTGTTGTTAACTTACTGTCAACTGGGTTACAGATTCTCTAACCTTCAGTAGGTGGGAAGTAAACTTTGTCAGTTTCAGGTGGAACACCACGTTATCTAGTTATCGAAGGACCTTGACTCCACTTTTTTCTTGGACTCTGTTATTAACTTACTGTCAACTGGATTACAGATTCCTCTAACGTGTAGTAACGTTTGCTCGTATATGCAGTTTTCGGATTGCATATTTTACAGGTGTCTTTTTTATGGAAAAGTGTTTGGAAGGAAATCAAATGAATGGGTATGTGTGTGACTCAGTTATTTCATACATTTTAACTTTTTAAGAATAGCAGTTCTAAAATTGCTCGTAAACATTGTTCTTCTTTATGTACTTTCAGCACCTCTTGTTAAAACATTTAAAGTTTTACAACTGAAGATTATTTTTTATAGCTGTAATTAATCGTACTTGGTTATGGTTAATATGATTAATAAGAAAGATTTAGGAGTGACGCAACTTTGTTTAGACTCGATCGTATTACATGGTTAAATACTTTCTTTAATATTTATAAAAATCTTTACTTATATAGAACGTGATAAAGTTCTCATGATAAATTCCTAAAATTACAACCGACTAATGACTTTAATACGTTTAAATAAATACCGTTAGTTTGATTAATTGATATATGGCATATCATAACTTCTAAACTAACTTAGACCACTTTTCTTATGAACGTAAGGATATTAAAGAAAAGCCTGACCCATGGACGTTTCGCTATTATTAAACTGCTGCCGCAATACCAAGGAGGATCGAAATTTAAGAGAGATGCACAGTCTCGACACAATTTACCAACACTGCACAGGCCCGTCTGGTCAGATGATTTACTGCCGCATATACTGCTATTGTAATATTTAATAAAATGCAACTTATTTCATTTTATTCACATGAAAAGAGAATAGTCTGCATGTTCATGCTTCTGATTTTAGTTAAACGCCAGGTTATCTAAAATGTCTTAGAGTACTATCTACTAATCCAGATTCTATCTATGAACAGCTATAAAGTTTCTTGCTATAACTATGACTATGTTTAACCTAACTTATTTATTTCTAATTGATAAACCTATACACCCTATAGGGTTGTTAATGTAACCCTCAGTTTTAGAATAGATTTAAATAAAACAAAAACGTCAAGTATATTCATGTTTATGATTTTGATCATATTTTTCATATCATAAATGTTAGTTATATAAACAAGATTGTAATAGTGTGTTTATTTTAAGTTTATAATCTTTGCTAAGTTATTAGATGTTATCTAACGACCTAATAATAATAGTCTAAAGAACATATACATTGGTACACAGGCAAAATAATCGTGAATTAATATGTGGTCTCCTAAGCTGAATAATTATTACGGTCGTATATCATGCCTTGCAAACAAGTTTTTCGTCGAGCAAAAACGATTTTTAATCGCTCGTCTTGTGGTAATAGCAAGAACTGGAACTAATTAGTTAAAATCATAAAATATGTTGAACAAACAATATTTTCATTCTACTGTTCTTGTATAAAGCACAGTATATCGTATTTATGAATTAGGGTATTTTATATGTATGTTATAATTATTCATATTAATATTTACCTTGCAAATTTTAATATATAATTATCAGAAAAAAAATTTAATAGAACTGTGTTTTGCATGTACTAAGTTTCCGTAAAAATTTTAATCCAATTCATCCCCTTTCCACCCTGTTAAATTGCTAGAATAACGTTAGTTGTAAAAATGTGATTGGTTCTACCTAATTAATAATGGACGGAACTTACCACCTCGACTAGACTTAACTCCGGATATTTCAATTTTCCAGTGAGTGACAATATTAGGAACAATGCAATTTTCGTTAAATTGTCTATTGATCATCTTTAACTCTGTGCATGTAATGAGTTTACAGTAATATGTTATAAAAAAGAAATTCTTTATAATAACCTAAAAATATGTAGTTAATAGTAATTTAAAGCTATAATAATAATAATAATAAAAGAATATTACAAGCATGGTGGATAAACTTAAAATCTTAAGAGAACAATTTAATTTTCTAAAGAATAATTTGCGATTATTTGAGAAAACAAGTCAAACTACCAGAAATGTTATAGAATTTATCAGTGGAAGTAATGTATTCTCCTAAATTTGTTATATTGTAAAAAGAATATTACAAACATGGTGAATAAACTTTAAATCTTAAGAGAACAATTTAATTTTCTAAAGAATAATTTGGGCTTGTTTGAGAAAAACAAGTCAACTATCAGAAATGTTATAGAATTTATCCGTGGAAGTAATGAATTTTTCTAAATCTTTTTATTTATGTTAATTTGTCTCAAAATATATGTTTCACATTTATATTATCTACCAACCAAGTAAAACGATCTATTAGATCATTAAGAATTTATCATAAACTTCGGCAATCATATTGTCCTTTTAAATCATCAATCGTTAATAACAGGCATTAAAAAGGATATTGTTCCTCTATTGGGCCTTTTAGGTAGTTTTACAGACACGTTCTTTGAATAAATTATATAAAGTTTACGCTTTCTATATCTTAAATGTTAAATAGTTAGTCATTCTCTTACAAAGTATGATTTCTTCAAAAATTCTTGAATATATTAGTTTTGGAATTTTTAAAACTTGTTACGTTAGGTCTACGGGATATTTATTAGTATTAGTTTTAAAACCGCGAGTTGATAATGATGGATATAAATGTTTACAGATATAATAATAAAACTTCGAAAGGCATAGATATGTACACATAGGTTCCATAGTTGTTTTTAATTGCTAAAAGGGCGTACGTTTTGTAAGTATTGTATGATAGCTGAGTTAACATTTATTTGTCATAGAATCAAGTTTACAAAACTTTATTAATGAGGCTGCCTAACGAGTTTTTACACAGAAATATGATTTCTCTAAGTTTAGCTTGAACCTGTCAGAAGCATACGGCATTAAACCTATTCATTATTATTACGTTTCATTGTAATTGTGAGGGGTTTTAATAATCCTATATGTATATGTATTTATACCTACCACAGGCTGATGCCCATGTGGGGATAATTTCCTATAATATTTTTGTTATGTATTATATTTGACTCTGTACATAAATTTTGGAAATAAATCAATCAATCAATCAACCTTTAATTAATTGCGAATTACATAATAATTCCTAAGACAGATTGATCGTGACACTTTAGATGACATTTAGTAGTATATATACAAGCCAGTTTTGAAGGTGTAAATTTTCATAGCATAAAGAATCGGCGTCAGTGATACCCCTTGAATGAGTTGTGATGTGAGCTTATGGATTTTAACGTTTAGTTTATTTTAAACACGTAAAAATTTCCTTACTTATGTATAGCCAACTAGTTTTACAAGCCCAGTCAATAAGTACAAAGTGTTACGAGTTAGTATTTTTGCAGGATGAAGTAGCAGAGTATTGTCGGAAGTCTCAGCTGCCAACGGAAGATGAAATGTCTTGTCAAATATCCTGTTAGGACAAGTCTAATTTGCAATAAATCTGCGACTACACTTCGTCAAATCGAAATGTGTTTATATTTATATAGGTGCTTTAACATTAAGCAAACATAAAGAGCCTAATAAACATGCTTTATTGTTGCTTTACAGCTATTAGATACCATTGTGGTAATATAAACGTTAATCTTATATTATTATTAATTTAGAAACGCTAATTTTAGATTAAGGAGGGTACCGTGCCTTTTAGGCATTCAGAGCAATATATAATATGGATTTACAACTCTCAGATCACGTACACCAACTTTTGTCCATACTCATTTTCAATAAACACGTAAAACTTTCAAATAGTTGGCGTACATCGATGACATCAACTCAGTAAATGACAATAACTTACAAATATAATTGATAAAAAACTAATATTAAAATAATTTGAAATCATTGTGAAAAATACAATAGTAAAATTATTAACAAGTTCAAAGTTTGGGACAATTATAGTTTTGCCGCATAATTATGTTTAGTTTTGTAAACACCTAAACAGTAAAAAACTATTAGTAATTTGAGTATATATTTGTGGGATAGCATCAATCGTTAAGATATTTTTGTGATAGCTGACTTCACCAAAAGTGATTTTTTACTTATACTATAATGTGTTCTGTGTTTGACCTGTTAAACTAATAAGTAACTGGAAAACAATTGCATTTAAATAACTAAACGTACTTTGAAATGTTTAGAAATATTCAAATTTCTGTAATTAGCTCGGTATAATCAATATTGATTCAAGTTATGTTCCAACATTTTTTCAGAATTCTGTAATGGCTTTTTATTTTCGAAGTAAACCTGTAATTATTATAGCAATTAGGTAATTTTTCATTTCGGTGGCTACCCTATCTCTAAAACATTGGACCAACCAAAACATTTGACCAAAATTTGATATGTGAGTTATGCCATATGACGCTAGCCTGTGAACATGATTACCGTAGTAAATGTTTATGTCTTGACTGCATTAAGTACCAAGGCAGTATATGCACGTAGATGAGTTTGTTATTAAGTTCCAACCAAAACAGATTTTAGATGGTGGCGATTCGTAACTAAATAAATATTTTATCTAAAAAAGTCCAAAAAATAGACGCACAAAGTAAATTTTTTTAACTACAGCAGGTAGGTAATTTAAAAAATCATTATTCGTTCACTTCTAAGATATCTCATAAGGTTTCGAGACAGCAGCCACTAAAGGTTTGGACGAGGAATAATTATATTTAATGTATTATGGGTCAAAGCAGAAAAACGATATAGTGGTACAGAATTCCCTGGTAATTTACAATAGTATTGATTCTCTTTTTTTTTTGTTTATTGTAAGATTTAAAGATAGCGGTTTGTACACCTGCAAGTAGCATAAAACATTGCGGAATAATTGTGAACACAACAGCTACCATAGTTGTTAAAAGATTCAGACTAAACTTTGAACATAAACAATATTCGCATATATAAACTTATATAAAATATCAGGAACATATTTTAGACTACGAAGGTCAGTTTATTTACATTTCACTTCAATCATTCCACTCAAATTCAATGAATAGAATATTATAAGTTAAACTCCAAAACGGGGTTTCTTTATAATAATACTAAGTTTTCCGTTATATATCTTCAAGTTCAAATTTATTGGTTGCAATGCAAATACAAAAATTATCACTATGTATTTAAATCGTCATCTAACATTGATAAGACAATTTATTAGAAGCTTACTGTAACTAATGTAACGACTGAATCAAACTGTCTATATTAAATTAAATTTAAATGAGAAATATTACACAAACTATCAGAGAGATGTATATGATCAACACATTGGATTAATAATATAGATTTAAGCTGTTTGTTGGTAATATTCTGGATTTTGGTGTTGTGGACAATAACGGCAACGTCGCAGCCCAGTTTGTCACGATAATGCTTCCTCTCTTTGTTGTTGGATTACTTTGGTTTCCTGCCTTCAACTTTCGTTTTATTTATCTCAGAAAACTTATAATGACTTTATTATTACTTTGCAATGTATAGTTTTTAACAAAATAACATTATCAAAATAAAATTGCCACCTTATTTTTTAAACTTGAGGAAACTAAAAAAAAATCTTAAATTTTTTGTACGAAAGAGCAGTAAATGTTTTTGGGAGATGTAATATAACGTTATTAAAAGATTTTCAAGACATAAGCATTTTTCTGTGTAAATGGTTTACCGAATCAAAAGAAATAATAACGCATTTCCCTACTCAGTTTTGTAAACCTCGCATATTATTTTCTCATGATACTTTTAAAAGTTTTAAACCAAATTATTCATGTGATGGGATTATCTGAGAAACTTAGAAGTGTAGATAGAAAATAAAACATTATAACTTAATTTAATATACTAAATACTCTTAGACAAAGTGTCGTAAAAATAAAAAAATTAATGGAAAAAACCAAAAACCGTGTTTACAGAACAAAATGCAGATTCAATAGGGAATTCATAATATAGACAAAAGTGGCACAAACTTAGTGATAAATAAACAACGAGAAAAGACGAAAAAGGGCTGAAAATAGTAAAACAACTACACATCGTTGTTGATCCGAAGAACAACGTATAAATTCAGATAAAGGTAATATATTACAACGGGAACCTCTTTTAGAAAAATATATTCTTTTAGACTTCACACATTATATTTTCAATCTAAGCGATTAATCAACCATTAGGCAAAATAGCCATCATTTTGAGATCTGTAATATGTAGTTACGTTTTAACTATTAATGTTTAGTTTTATTAAGTGCATGTTTATAGTTACTGTACACACTGACACACATCATGGCTGTTGTACTCTATAACGTAGGCTAGGCGTCAAACTACGCTCTGGCATATATTTTCACTTTAGCCTACATTGCAGTCACGCATTATTTCAGTCTTTCACCTGAAGAAAAGATCAGATTGTAGATCATGAAACGTAGCATATGATTGTATTGTATCAATGGATGATGGCAAATATTGCTTGTTTATTTTGTTTTTGTTTTATTAGAAACTAAGTTTAACCTCCCATTGCAATTTTATACAGGTAAAATAATCGGTTCTTTATGCAGTTAATGAAATAAGTTAACTGACGAAACTTTTACAGATTTTCGACTACTACTGACCTTGCCATTTTGAGTGACAAGTGATTTGCCCAATATAATGGACATGATTAATCATTATCTACAGATTCTTCTAAATATTAGAAAATACCTTATTGTTTATACCAACACTAAAACTAACCATTGCTTTAAAATAGATACGATTCCCTAAAATATGAAGTATTTTATATTATAAACACTAAAATATTTATATCACTTTGATTATTTCATAAAATTATTTGTTGTACTTAAGTGTGTTTAAAACGTATAACGGCATAAATTTAATAAGAATACATTTTATTTGACAGGGCTATACACATATTCATCATTTAAACTACACTAATAAATTCTATTTCAACCAAGTTTTAAGTCAAAAGTTTTCTTAGTAACGCCTTAGTCACACAACTCACTAAGATCCAAAGTTCTTACCAAACAAACAATCTTTTGGCTTTAGCTGAAGCCTCCTTGAACAAAGTTTTGATTTCCTTGTTAAATATGTATAAACTTGTCACATAAAAAAAAAATACTCTTTTTATCGCAAATAATTATTTTTAAATTTTAATGGCTTAACACAGTAGGTAGTAATGTTTGGACCCTAAAATAATTATGGCTAGTAAAATATGTTTTGGAATTAAAATTTAGTGGTTTTTTTTAATTTTATAGATATAGAAAAGCTTAATTCTTTGCAGCTGTTAAATAATAGTAGTAAAAAGATAACTGGGGTAGGAAAAGTAGTATTCTGTTCTGTTAGTCTGTTAGTTTCTGCCACAAATTAGATGATTTTTGTATATTTTTTTGATAAACACATCCTGGACAGGTTCTTCCAGGACTATGTATATTGAGTAGAAAAGTATAAGTGATTTTATAATATGAATTTGTAATGATGTACATAAGTAATATCTATTGTAGTACATTATCGAGGTTTATCTGTTTCAGAAACAAAGCTTTTGGGGATGGAGTACTAGAAAGTTGTACTACTTAAAAATTCTTTGTTTGAAGGTTATTTTTGACGATGGAAGGATTGTGAAGGAAACAGGATTTTTCCGGACATTTGCCATCGTTAAGTGAAACAAGAAAACAGTAACACTACGTTTCGAGATCTGCAATCTGATCTCTTCTTCAGGTAAAGAACTAACCTAATACATAATTACAAACTAGGTTAAAATAAACAAATCTTACTAAAGCGTTGTGGCACGCCTGAGTCAGGAATCACAACCTACATGTTGTATGTCAATTTCACTAACACTAAAGACATGCACTTAATAAAAAAACTATACAAAACACTAATCATTAAACTAAACTACGGAATACAGGTCACAATATGTCTTCACTCGTCTACTAACCATCTACGACTGACCAGAGGGGGTAGCCAATGGTAATCGAGACGGCCGGCTAAAACAAGATGGCGGAAATACAAGGGAAGGGGAACAGGAATGGGCCCTTTCGTTATTATTGGTTCATGCGAGATGAACTTCTTAAAACCATATTGTGACTCCGCATTGGTTTATTGCAAATATCCGATCCGTTTGATACTTTTGGTATTCTCTTTAGTTCATTTTTTAGAATTGGCAACCAAAGCGGCCTAATCTCGACTGATGGTTGACTGATTGGTTGGTCTGCCAATTTAATGTATGTTGCCTCAATTAATTTCCTTTTGAAGAAATGTGGTTCCCGATGTATTATGTGGGCTTCATCCCAATTCATATGATGGTCTTCGGACCAACAATGGTGTGCAATTTTTGACTTTTCTGTGAAACCCTTTCTCGTGTTTTTCTTTGTGTTCTTTTATCCTTATGTTTAGTGGTCTTTTTGTCTCGCCTATGTATTCCCTATTGCAGCTACATTTTATACTGTAAACACAGTTTTTGGAATCCTGTGTGCCATTTTTTGGTTTTGTTTTTTACGAGACTTTGTCTAAGAGTGTTGTGTGTTTTAAACGCGGTTCTAATGTTGTACTTTCTACCTACTCTTCTAATTTTCTCCGATAATCCCGGCACATAAGGGATTGACATAAACGCAAATTTATCACAATTCTGTTTTTCTGACTCAGGAATGATTCTTCTGGTTCGTTTGCACTTATTAATTACTAATTGAGGGTATCCATTGCTTCTGAGATCCGATTCAATTTTCTTAAATTCTTCTTTTAGTCCATCTTTATCTGAGCACAAGCTCTTTGCTCTATCAAACAACGAGTAGGCTACTCCTTCTTTGACAGATTTTTGATGGTTGGATTGATAATTTAAATATTTTTCCTGTGTGTGTAATCTTTCGAAAAACAGTTGTCTTAAGGACATCCCTATCTCTTAATACACACACATCCAAAAAGGGAAGCTTGTTTTGGACTTCCACTTCCATTGTGAGGCGGATGGAAGGAGAAATACTATTAATGTGATTCAAAAAATTATTTAATTCAATGTCTCCATGAGAGAAAAAATAACAAAGGTATCATCCACATACCTCCACCAAATCTTCGGTTTGAACTGAGCTGAAGCCAAAGCTTTTCGCTCGAATTCCTCCATAAAGATATTGGCGAAAATAGGAGACAGTGGAGAACCCATTGCCATCCCCTCATCTTGACGGTAAATTTTACCCTCTAACTCAAAATAATTGCATTGAGTGCATAGTTCTAACAGTTCCATAATTACTGGCACGGGAAGTTTAGTTCTATCCTTTAATGTTTGGTCTTCTTTGAGACGTGATTTAATAATTCCGAGAGTTTCTGGAAACTGGTACATTTGTAAATAGACTTTCGACATCAAAACTTACCAGTTTGTCAGTTTCAGTCAACTTTAGGGATTTTGACTTCTCTACGAAATCCCTGGAATTTTTTATGAAAGAGTCAGTTTTTCCTACCAATGGTGTTAAGATGTCCAAGAGGACTTTAGACAATTCCCTGCAAGGTGAATCACGAGAACTAATGATGGGCCGGAGAGGGATGGTAGGTTTGTGGATTTTGGGAAGGCCATACATATGGGGGATTTTGGAGTGGTGAGGAGTTAATTTAGATCTAAATTTATCTGAAAAAAATTCTTTATGTTTTCTTAAGGTGTTTGCTACTTTGCGTTCAAATGAATCAGTCGGGTCTTTATTTAAAACTGTATATTTGCCAGTATTTAAAGTTTCCGCAATCTTTTCTTTATACGCTACTGAGTCAAGTACCACAGTAGCGTTGCCTTTGTCGGCAGGTAAGATTTTGACCGTGTCATCTTTCCCAAGGATCGACCTGGCCTTTTTCTCCTCTATTGTCAAATTGGGTTTTGTGGGAGGAATTTTTCTGAGTAAAAGACTGGCCTCGCAGCGGAAGCGGTCACCCTGTTCCTCAGGTAACTGTGAAACAGCCGACTCAATTCCAGTTACGAAATCCAGTGCCTTTACCGATTTTTGTGCCACAGAAAAGTTTAAACCCTTGGATAATACTGATATTTCCGCTTCATTCAGGATTTTCGAAGAGAGATTGATTACGTTTTTATTATTTGCATCCGTATTCACGTTGCCATCCTTAGGCAAATCACATTTCTTAGGCCTAATTTTTTCCAGTTTGGAGATTTTCTTTTTCTTATCTGTTTCAGAAATTTTTATACATCTATTTTGGATGCTTTCGAGAATGTTGTTGAATTCTGTACCGATCAGTGTTTTTAATTCAGTTTTTTTACACTCAATACTATTTTGGAGGAGGTATTTTTCACGATGATGATATGCAATTCTTTCTTTAAGTAAAGATTTAGAAGCAGAAGACAAAATTTTACTGGCTTTCCTACTATGAAAAGGAGTTTTTAGAGTTAACCCTATAGGCATAAGGTCTTCAACCTTACATTTATGCAAGAAAGTTAAATGATTAATGTGTTTAGTTAATTTAAGATGCAAGCTCTCAAGGTCTTTGATTTGTTTACTGGTTCCGGGTCCGTACCGAGAATCAATTCTTTGTTTGAAGGTTATTTTTGACGATGGAAGGATTGTGAAGGAAACAGGATTTTTCCGGACATTTGCCATCGTTAAGTGAAACAAGAAAACAGTAACACTACGTTTCGAGATCTGCAATCTGATCTCTTCTTCAGGTAAAGAACTAACCTAATACATAATTACAAACTAGGTTAAAATAAACAAATCTTACTAAAGCGTTGTGGCACGCCTGAGTCAGGAATCACAACCTACATGTTGTATGTCAATTTCACTAACACTAAAGACATGCACTTAATAAAAAAACTATACAAAACACTAATCATTAAACTAAACTACGGAATACAGGTCACAATATGTCTTCACTCGTCTACTAACCATCTACGACTGACCAGAGGGGGTAGCCAATGGTAATCGAGACGGCCGGCTAAAACAAGATGGCGGAAATACAAGGGAAGGGGAACAGGAATGGGCCCTTTCGTTATTATTGGTTCATGCGAGATGAACTTCTTAAAACCATATTGTGACTCCGCATTGGTTTATTGCAAATATCCGATCCGTTTGATACTTTTGGTATTCTCTTTAGTTCATTTTTTAGAATTGGCAACCAAAGCGGCCTAATCTCGACTGATGGTTGACTGATTGGTTGGTCTGCCAATTTAATGTATGTTGCCTCAATTAATTTCCTTTTGAAGAAATGTGGTTCCCGATGTATTATGTGGGCTTCATCCCAATTCATATGATGGTCTTCGGACCAACAATGGTGTGCAATTTTTGACTTTTCTGTGAAACCCTTTCTCGTGTTTTCTTTGTGTTCTTTTATCCTTATGTTTAGTGGTCTTTTTGTCTCGCCTATGTATTCCCTATTGCAGCTACATTTTATACTGTAAACACAGTTTTTGGAATCCTGTGTGCCATTTTTTGGTTTTGTTTTTACGAGACTTTGTCTAAGAGTGTTGTGTGTTTTAAACGCGGTTCTAATGTTGTACTTTCTACCTACTCTTCTAATTTTCTCCGATAATCCCGGCACATAAGGGATTGACATAAACGCAAATTTATCACAATTCTGTTTTTCTGACTCAGGAATGATTCTTCTGGTTCGTTTGCACTTATTAATTACTAATTGAGGGTATCCATTGCTTCTGAGATCCGATTCAATTTTCTTAAATTCTTCTTTTAGTCCATCTTTATCTGAGCACAAGCTCTTTGCTCTATCAAACAACGAGTAGGCTACTCCTTCTTTGACAGATTTTTGATGGTTGGATTGATAATTTAAATATTTTCCTGTGTGTGTAATCTTTCGAAAAACAGTTGTCTTAAGGACATCCCTATCTCTTAATACACACACATCCAAAAAGGGAAGCTTGTTTTGGACTTCCACTTCCATTGTGAGGCGGATGGAAGGAGAAATACTATTAATGTGATTCAAAAAATTATTTAATTCAATGTCTCCATGAGAAAAAATAACAAAGGTATCATCCACATACCTCCACCAAATCTTCGGTTTGAACTGAGCTGAAGCCAAAGCTTTTCGCTCGAATTCCTCCATAAAGATATTGGCGAAAATAGGAGACAGTGGAGAACCCATTGCCATCCCCTCATCTTGACGGTAAATTTTACCCTCTAACTCAAAATAATTGCATTGAGTGCATAGTTCTAACAGTTTCCATAATTACTGGCACGGGAAGTTTAGTTCTATCCTTTAATGTTTGGTCTTCTTTGAGACGTGATTTAATAATTCCGAGAGTTTCTGGAACTGGTACATTTGTAAATAGACTTTCGACATCAAAACTTACCAGTTTGTCAGTTTCAGTCAACTTTAGGGATTTTGACTTCTCTACGAAATCCCTGGAATTTTTTATGAAAGAGTCAGTTTTTCCTACCAATGGTGTTAAGATGTCCAAGAGGACTTTAGACAATTCCCTGCAAGGTGAATCACGAGAACTAATGATGGGCCGGAGAGGGATGGTAGGTTTGTGGATTTTGGGAAGGCCATACATATGGGGGATTTTGGAGTGGTGAGGAGTTAATTTAGATCTAAATTTATCTGAAAAAAATTCTTTATGTTTTCTTAAGGTGTTTGCTACTTTGCGTTCAAATGAATCAGTCGGGTCTTTATTTAAAACTGTATATGTAGTGTATTTAGTGTGAGAAGTACTAAGTTGGTAGGTATCCATAGTGATATTTAATGTCTGCACCAGTGATGTTGGCAGTATGTATTGTCAGGCGATGTAACATACGATGTGGTCTAAAAGAATAAAGAATGCTCATAGGCTGCTCTCCTGTGACGTCACATCACGCCACTACCCTACAACCAACGGTCCAAGCTGGCCAGCCAGCAGTCCACCCGGAGTCCACCACCAGACACCGTCATGTAACCTCCGCGTCCCGTCCGTTCCTTTACGAGCGGTCCTAGAGCAATGTTACTCTAAATGTGTAGTTTAATTATTCTTCCCGACCCATAGAGAGTACAGTGTCGACCCGCATACATTACAGTGGCGACGAGGAAAACAACTGCAACAGTGGAACGTCGCTTACAGTGGCGACGAGGAAAACAACTGCAACAGTGAATTACAGTGATTTAGTGCGGAAGGGCAACAAGCGTAATGAACACGTGCAAATAACAACGAATGTGCAGGGACATTCGGGACATTGAAACAGTGAATTACAATGATATAGTGCGGAAGGGCAACTATCGTAATGAACACGTGCAAATAACCGCGAATGTGCAAGGACATTCCGGACATTCCAACGGTCGGGAGTAGTAAGGTACGCCGATCGATATAAACTATTCTTGGTGTAAGCAGCGCACAAGCTGATTTTAATCGTTGCAATTAATGCCGTTAGACGATTATTTTTACCGGGGACATTTTAAACAGTTATTACGGAGTGTACAAGAAAACAAAATGGCAACTATCGGGTCTATGGGTTATTTTGATAGTGCGGAAGAATCGTGGCAGTCTTATATAGAGAGATTTGAGTTTTTTTATTGATTGTAATGATATCGATAATTCAAAGAAACTAAGCACTTTGTTGACAGTTATGGGTGTAAGGACCTATACGTTACTGAAAGACTTAATTACACCAGACAAACCGTCTGACAAGTCGTACAAGGAAATTGTGGACACTATAGCGAATCATCTGCATCCCAAGCCTTCTTTTATCACGGAAAGATTTAAATTTAGTAGGCGGAATCAATTGGATCATGAAACGGTTAGCGATTATATTGTGCATTTAAAACAGTTATCTAAGTATTGTGAATTTGGTGATAAATTGCCAGACTACTTAAGGGACAGATTAGTCGCGGGTCTGCGAGACCAACAGATACAGAAAAGACTTCTCGGGGAGGAGAACCTCACTTATGAAAAAGCCGTGCAACTAGCTACTGCAATGGAATTTGCTGAGAAGGGGGCGGCCCAGATGACAACTGCAGGAGGACGTATTCACCGGATGCAGAGCAGCGGGTCGATACCGAAAAGGACACAGGCGGCGAGCATCGCAGCGAGACGGTCATCGGACGGCGGGAAGGCGCTGGGAGACATCACCTGCTATTGTTGCGGCAAGCGAGGATCACACACAGCATCGCAATGTCGGTTTCGTGAGTACACGTGTAATCATTGTAAAAAGAAGGGACACCTTGAAAGAGTTTGTAGATCGAAAAATTATGTTAACAAACCTAATGAGAACAAACCAAATGTTTTTACAAATAGGTCTAAGGAGCTTTCAGCTAAAGGGAAACAGTTTTACAGCAATAAAAAGCAATATGTTTATAAAGGTAGGCAGCACTATGTAGAGGAAAGTAAAGAATCAGCAGAGTCCGGTTCAGATAATCACTGGAAACATAAAGACAATGACGATGTGTATGACATTTCCAATCTATTTACGGTTAAAGAAATAGAAACTAAGATTAATAAAATTGAGCCAATAACGGTACAGTTATTAGTGGAAAGTAAGGAAATTGTATTTGAAGTCGATAGTGGAACTTGTGTTTCAGTTATGTCAGAAAAAGATTGTAAGACTAAGTTAGGAAATATAAACATGTATCCAACTAGCTTAGTATTAAGTTCATATACACATGAAAAGATCAGGCCTTTAGGTAAGGTTATGGTCAATGTACAACATAAAGGTAAAGAGAAACAATTAGCTTTATACATCGTAGCTAATGGGGCTAATCCCTTGTTAGGGCGTGATTGGATGCAAGCATTAGATTTAACAGTTAGAGTGCCTAGTAATGTAAACAATGTACAGTCAGCTGATCGCACGAGCATGGTGGGGGTTGTGCCAACTGCAGGCGGCAGCGCGGCAGACGCATGCACGCCTGTCAGTGGAAGCCACAACACACCTGTAGAGGTAAACAAACAAACATCTGTCAATCCGTCTGTTTGTCAACAACAACAAACAAGTAGAATTACTGTACAATGAGTTTCCAAATGTATTTACGAATAAGTTGGGATGTTTCAAGGGTGCACCAGTTAAATTAAAGTTAAAAGAAAATGTAGTACCAAAATACTTTAAACCTAGGACGTTACCTTTTACACTTAAAGAAAAAGTAGAAGCCGAGCTGACTAGACTAGAACAAGAGAACGTTATTTCACCAGTAGATACCAGTGAATGGGGGACTCCCATTGTACCAATTATTAAGGCTAATGGGAAAATAAGAATTTGTGGGGATTATAAAATAACTGTAAATCCTTTCTTGGAGGTAGACCGACACCCGTTACCGAAAATTGAAGAAATATTTGCCAGCCTACAAAACGGAGAAAAATTCTCTAAAATAGATTTATCTTCAGCTTATCAGCAGCTTAAACTAGATGTAGATAGTCAAACGTATTGTACAATTAGCACACACAAAGGATTGTATGCTTACAATCGCCTATGTTTTGGTATCAGTTCAGCACCGGGAATATTCCAGAGAATAATAGAACGAACATTACAAGGTATCCCGGGGGTAACTGTATTTTTAGATGACATTCTAGTAACAGGTAAAAACAATGAGGAACACATGCATAGACTTAGACTAGTGTGTCAAAGACTTGAAGACAATGGGTTCACAGTGAGCAAGAACAAATGTAAATTTTTCTGTGACAGTTTAGAATATTTAGGTTTTGTTATCAGTAAACAAGGGTTGCATACCGCACCTAGTAAGGTTGAAGCAATTGTCAAGGCACCTTGAACCTCAAAATGTGACACAGCTTAAAGCCTTCCTTGGTCTTGTTAATTACTATTCACGTTTCATTCCTAGGATATCCACTATTTTAACCCCAATGTATCAGTTGTTAAGAAAGGATACCGATTTTGTATTTAATTTAGCATGTAAGAAGGCACTACAAGAGATTAAGCAAAAGTTAATCTCTGCTGAAGTTTTAGCGCATTATGATCCTGCATTACCACTAGTGGTAGCCAGTGATGCTAGTCCATATGGCATTGCATCAGTTTTGAGTCAGATTCAATACGACGGTACAGAAAGACCTATATCATTCGCAAGTAGAGTGTTAAATAGCGCTGAGAAAAACTATTCACAAATAGATAAGGAAGCATTAAGCATTGTATTTGGTGTTAAGAAATTTAGTCAATATTTATATGGTACACAGTTTTTGTTAAAGACTGATCATAAGCCTTTAGTGGCTATTTTTGGACCAAAGAAAGGGTTACCTGCTTTCGCAGCCAGTAGGTTACAACGATACGCTTTGTTTTTAAGTGGTTTCCAATATGAGATTGTGTATGTTAAGTCCCAAAACCATGGCAATGCCGATGGTTTATCTAGATTACCTGTAAATAGTGAGATTAAAGATGAAATCTCGGATGATGACCTTAATATTAATGTCATAGGTACCTATTTGCAGTGTTTTAGCTGAAAATGACATACCATTAAGCTATGTAGACATAAAAAGAGAATCAATGGTAGATAGTGAAATCAAAAAGGTAATATCCTATGTAGAATTAGGTTGGCCTATTGTAACTGAACCAGATCTAAAGCCATTTGAAATTAGACAGTCGGAATTAACCTTGGAGCAAGGAATCCTAATGTGGGGGTACAGGGTGGTAATACCTAAAAGGTTCAGAATAAACATTCTGAACGAATTGCATACTTCACACATAGGTATTGTTCGCATGAAGGCATTAGCCCGTGCATATGTATGGTGGCCTAATATCGACCGGGACATAGAACAACTAGCTAACAGCTGTGCAGCCTGTTTGGAGGAACGAGCAAAAACCGCCCAAGGCTTTCCTGCATCATTGGAATGTTCCGGAACGAGTTTGGTCTCGAATTCATATTGATTTTTTTGGACCTTTTCAGTCCAAGTTATTTTTGGTGGTAAAAGATGCGTACTCTAAGTGGCCAGAGGTGTTGCCCGTTGCTTCAACGGCAGCTGTTCACACGATTGTGAAATTAAGGGAATTATTTAGTAGGTATGGTATTGTAGACCACATAGTGTCCGACAACGGACCACCTTTTACCAGTCAAGAGTTTAAAGAATTTTTGATGTCAAATGGTATCAAACACACGTTTTCACCACCATACCACCCAGAAAGAAACCAATGGTTTGGCAGAACGGTCAGTCAGAACTATTAAAAATAAATTGAAAACAGCTCTTCATAATTCCAAGGATTTAGAATTAGCTTTGAGTAACTTCCTGTTCACTTATAGAAATACAGTGCATTCTACTACCAATCTATCGCCAGCTCAATTAATGTTGGGCAGATCGCTAAAGTCTAGGTTAGATTTAATTCGCCCAAATGTTAAAGCAATAATGTCAGATAATCAAGAAAAACAACGATTGTACTATAGGGGTAGTAAAACTAGACAGTTAGCTATTGGACAACCAATCATAGCCAGAGATTACAGAGGTAGAAATAAGTGGATACCAGGTGTGGTAGTTTCACGATTAGGACCAGTCACGTATTTAGTTGAACTGAATACGGGCATGAGGTGGAAACGACATATCGACCAGTTGGTAGGTTTACAGTGTAGTCCGGAAATGTCGGAGTTGACAACAATGCCTAGACTCCCAGACGCAAGCGTGGCAACAGAGCACACGCAGGAAACGATCGATATACAGTCGCGGGACAGAGCGAGCGCAAGGTCGCCAGTACTTTTAGCAACGACCTTGCCCCCCTCTCCGCAAAACCATAACAATAACAGAAACGCTCAGGGGCAAAGCCCCAGCCCACGTACAAATGTAAACAATAACAGTTCCAGCGTTTCACCCAAACAAATGACACCTGTTAGACGATACCCACTAAGGGATCGTAAACCTTTAGTCAAAATGGACTTGTAAATACAACCCAATTGTGACTTGTATATAATTAATATTGTTTAAGCATTGTTATTGTCGATTTGTTAATTGTGTTCATTCAATGTGTTATTAATTGCTATATTCTGATTTATTGGTTTTGATTGAAGTGTTTGTGATTTGTGTTAAATGATTATATTGAGTTTGTATTTTGTTCTCTATAATCTATACTTACAAAAATAAAAGAGTATAATGTCAATTTTCTTATTCATTGTAATTGATTTAAAATTGGAGAATTGTAAAACAAATTGTAATTGATAAATTTCTAAAATTGTAGGGGACTTATGTATTTAAGGGGGAGGATTGTAGTGTATTTAGTGTGAGAAGTACTAAGTTGGTAGGTATCCATAGTGATATTTAATGTCTGCACCAGTGATGTTGGCCAGTATGTATTGTCAGGCGATGTAACATACGATGTGGTCTAAAAGAATAAAGAATGCTCATAGGCTGCTCTCCTGTGACGTCACATCACGCCACTACCCTACAACCAACGGTCCAAGCTGGCCAGCCAGCAGTCCACCCGGAGTCCACCACCAGACACCGTCATGTAACCTCCGCGTCCCGTCCGTTCCTTTACGAGCGGTCCTAGAGCAATGTTACTCTAAATGTGTAGTTTAATTATTCTTCCCGACCCATAGAGAGTACAGTGTCGACCCGCATACATTACAGTATATTTGCCAGTATTTAAAGTTTCCGCAATCTTTTCTTTATACGCTACTGAGTCAAGTACCACAGTAGCGTTGCCTTTGTCGGCAGGTAAGATTTTGACCGTGTCATCTTTCCCAAGGATCGACCTGGCCTTTTTCTCCTCTATTGTCAAATTGGGTTTTGTGGGAGGAATTTTTCTGAGTAAAAGACTGGCCTCGCAGCGGAAGCGGTCACCCTGTTCCTCAGGTAACTGTGAAACAGCCGACTCAATTCCAGTTACGAAATCCAGTGCCTTTACCGATTTTTGTGCCACAGAAAAGTTTAAACCCTTGGATAATACTGATATTTCCGCTTCATTCAGGATTTTCGAAGAGAGATTGATTACGTTTTTATTATTTGCATCCGTATTCACGTTGCCATCCTTAGGCAAATCACATTTCTTAGGCCTAATTTTTTTCCAGTTTGGAGATTTTCTTTTTCTTATCTGTTTCAGAAATTTTTATACATCTATTTTGGATGCTTTCGAGAATGTTGTTGAATTCTGTACCGATCAGTGTTTTTAATTCAGTTTTTTTTTTACACTCAATACTATTTTGGAGGAGGTATTTTTCACGATGATGATATGCAATTCTTTCTTTAAGTAAAGATTTAGAAGCAGAAGACAAAATTTTACTGGCTTTCCTACTATGAAAAGGAGTTTTTAGAGTTAACCCTATAGGCATAAGGTCTTCAACCTTACATTTATGCAAGAAAGTTAAATGATTAATGTGTTTAGTTAATTTAAGATGCAAGCTCTCAAGGTCTTTGATTTGTTTACTGGTTCCGGGTCCGTACCGAGAATCAATTCTTTGTTTGAAGGTTATTTTTGACGATGGAAGGATTGTGAAGGAAACAGGATTTTTCCGGACATTTGCCATCGTTAAGTGAAACAAGAAAACAGTAACACTACGTTTCGAGATCTGCAATCTGATCTCTTCTTCAGGTAAAGAACTAACCTAATACATAATTACAAACTAGGTTAAAATAAACAAATCTTACTAAAGCGTTGTGGCACGCCTGAGTCAGGAATCACAACCTACATGTTGTATGTCAATTTCACTAACACTAAAGACATGCACTTAATAAAAAAAACTATACAAAACACTAATCATTAAACTAAACTACGGAATACAGGTCACAATATGTCTTCACTCGTCTACTAACCATCTACGACTGACCAGAGGGGGTAGCCAATGGTAATCGAGACGGCCGGCTAAAACAAGATGGCGGAAATACAAGGGAAGGGGAACAGGAATGGGCCCTTTCGTTATTATTGGTTCATGCGAGATGAACTTCTTAAAACCATATTGTGACTCCGCATTGGTTTATTGCAAATATCCGATCCGTTTGATACTTTTGGTATTCTCTTTAGTTCATTTTTTAGAATTGGCAACCAAAGCGGCCTAATCTCGACTGATGGTTGACTGATTGGTTGGTCTGCCAATTTAATGTATGTTGCCTCAATTAATTTCCTTTTGAAGAAATGTGGTTCCCGATGTATTATGTGGGCTTCATCCCAATTCATATGATGGTCTTCGGACCAACAATGGTGTGCAATTTTTGACTTTTCTGTGAAACCCTTTCTCGTGTTTTCTTTGTGTTCTTTTATCCTTATGTTTAGTGGTCTTTTTGTCTCGCCTATGTATTCCCTATTGCAGCTACATTTTATACTGTAAACACAGTTTTTGGAATCCTGTGTGCCATTTTTTGGTTTTGTTTTTACGAGACTTTGTCTAAGAGTGTTGTGTGTTTTAAACGCGGTTCTAATGTTGTACTTTCTACCTACTCTTCTAATTTTCTCCGATAATCCCGGCACATAAGGGATTGACATAAACGCAAATTTATCACAATTCTGTTTTTCTGACTCAGGAATGATTCTTCTGGTTCGTTTGCACTTATTAATTACTAATTGAGGGTATCCATTGCTTCTGAGATCCGATTCAATTTTCTTAAATTCTTCTTTTAGTCCATCTTTATCTGAGCACAAGCTCTTTGCTCTATCAAACAACGAGTAGGCTACTCCTTCTTTGACAGATTTTTGATGGTTGGATTGATAATTTAAATATTTTCCTGTGTGTGTAATCTTTCGAAAAACAGTTGTCTTAAGGACATCCCTATCTCTTAATACACACACATCCAAAAAGGGAAGCTTGTTTTGGACTTCCACTTCCATTGTGAGGCGGATGGAAGGAGAAATACTATTAATGTGATTCAAAAAATTATTTAATTCAATGTCTCCATGAGAAAAAATAACAAAGGTATCATCCACATACCTCCACCAAATCTTCGGTTTGAACTGAGCTGAAGCCAAAGCTTTTCGCTCGAATTCCTCCATAAAGATATTGGCGAAAATAGGAGACAGTGGAGAACCCATTGCCATCCCCTCATCTTGACGGTAAATTTTACCCTCTAACTCAAAATAATTGCATTGAGTGCATAGTTCTAACAGTTCCATAATTACTGGCACGGGAAGTTTAGTTCTATCCTTTAATGTTTGGGTCTTCTTTGAGACGTGATTTAATAATTCCGAGAGTTTCTGGAACTGGTACATTTGTAAATAGACTTTCGACATCAAAACTTACCAGTTTGTCAGTTTCAGTCAACTTTAGGGATTTTGACTTCTCTACGAAATCCCTGGAATTTTTTATGAAAGAGTCAGTTTTTCCTACCAATGGTGTTAAGATGTCCAAGAGGACTTTAGACAATTCCCTGCAAGGTGAATCACGAGAACTAATGATGGGCCGGAGAGGGATGGTAGGTTTGTGGATTTTGGGAAGGCCATACATATGGGGGATTTTGGAGTGGTGAGGAGTTAATTTAGATCTAAATTTATCTGAAAAAAATTCTTTATGTTTTCTTAAGGTGTTTGCTACTTTGCGTTCAAATGAATCAGTCGGGTCTTTATTTAAAACTGTATATTTGCCAGTATTTAAAGTTTCCGCAATCTTTTCTTTATACGCTACTGAGTCAAGTACCACAGTAAGCGTTGCCTTTGTCGGCAAGGTAAGATTTTGACCGTGTCATCTTTCCCAAGGATCGACCTGGCCTTTTTCTCCTCTATTGTCAAATTGGGTTTTGTGGGAGGAATTTTTCTGAGTAAAAGACTGGCCTCGCAGCGGAAGCGGTCACCCTGTTCCTCAGGTAACTGTGAAACAGCCGACTCAATTCCAGTTACGAAATCCAGTGCCTTTACCGATTTTTGTGCCACAGAAAAGTTTAAACCCTTGGATAATACTGATATTTCCGCTTCATTCAGGATTTTCGAAGAGAGATTGATTACGTTTTTATTATTTGCATCCGTATTCACGTTGCCATCCTTAGGCAAATCACATTTCTTAGGCCTAATTTTTTCCAGTTTGGAGATTTTCTTTTTCTTATCTGTTTTCAGAAATTTTTATACATCTATTTTGGATGCTTTCGAGAATGTTGTTGAATTCTGTACCGATCAGTGTTTTTAATTCAGTTTTTTTACACTCAATACTATTTTGGAGGAGGTATTTTTCACGATGATGATATGCAATTCTTTCTTTAAGTAAAGATTTAGAAGCAGAAGACAAAATTTTACTGGCTTTCCTACTATGAAAAAGGAGTTTTTAGAGTTAACCCTATAGGCATAAGGTCTTCAACCTTACATTTATGCAAGAAAGTTAAATGATTAATGTGTTTAGTTAATTTAAGATGCAAGCTCTCAAGGTCTTTGATTTGTTTACTGGTTCCGGGTCCGTACCGAGAATCAATTCTTTGTTTGAAGGTTATTTTTGACGATGGAAAGGATTGTGAAGGAAACAGGATTTTTCCGGACATTTGCCATCGTTAAGTGAAACAAGAAAACAGTAACACTACGTTTCGAGATCTGCAATCTGATCTCTTCTTCAGGTAAAGAACTAACCTAATACATAATTACAAACTAGGTTAAAATAAACAAATCTTACTAAAGCGTTGTGGCACACGCCTGAGTCAGGAATCACAACCTACATGTTGTATGTCAATTTCACTAACACTAAAGACATGCACTTAATAAAAAAACTATACAAAACACTAATCATTAAACTAAACTACGGAATACAGGTCACAATATGTCTTCACTCGTCTACTAACCATCTACGACTGACCAGAGGGGGTAGCCAATGGTAATCGAGACGGCCGGCTAAAACAAGATGGCGGAAATACAAGGGAAGGGGAACAGGAATGGGCCCTTTCGTTATTATTGGTTCATGCGAGATGAACTTCTTAAAACCATATTGTGACTCCGCATTGGTTTATTGCAAATATCCGATCCGTTTGATACTTTTGGTATTCTCTTTAGTTCATTTTTTAGAATTGGCAACCAAAGCGGCCTAATCTCGACTGATGGTTGACTGATTGGTTGGTCTGCCAATTTAATGTATGTTGCCTCAATTAATTTCCTTTTGAAGAAATGTGGTTCCCGATGTATTATGTGGGCTTCATCCCAATTCATATGATGGTCTTCGGACCAACAATGGTGTGCAATTTTTTGACTTTTCTGTGAAACCCTTTCTCGTGTTTTCTTTGTGTTCTTTTATCCTTATGTTTAGTGGTCTTTTTGTCTCGCCTATGTATTCCCTATTGCAGCTACATTTTATACTGTAAACACAGTTTTTGGAATCCTGGTGTGCCATTTTTTTGGTTTTGTTTTTACGAGACTTTGTCTAAGAGTGTTGTGTGTTTTAAACGCGGTTCTAATGTTGTACTTTCTACCTACTCTTCTAATTTTCTCCGATAATCCCGGCACATAAGGGATTGACATAAACGCAAATTTTATCACAATTCTGTTTTTCTGACTCAGGAATGATTCTTCTGGTTCGTTTGCACTTATTAATTACTAATTGAGGGGTATCCATTGCTTCTGAGATCCGATTCAATTTTCTTAAATTCTTCTTTTAGTCCATCTTTAATCTGAGCACAAGCTCTTTGCTCTATCAAACAACGAGTAGGCTACTCCTTCTTTGACAGATTTTTTGATGGTTGGATTGATAATTTAAATATTTTCCTGTGTGTGTAATCTTTCGAAAAACAGTTGTCTTAAGGACATCCCTATCTCTTAATACACACACATCCAAAAAGGGAAGCTTGTTTTGGACTTCCACTTCCATTGTGAGGCGGATGGAAGGAGAAATACTATTAATGTGATTCATAAAAATTATTTAATTCAATGTCTCCATGAGAAAAAATAACAAAGGTATCATCCACATACCTCCACCAAATCTTTCGGTTTGAACTGAGCTGAAGCCAAAGCTTTTCGCTCGAATTCCTCCATAAAGATATTGGCGAAAATAGGAGACAGTGGAGAAACCCATTGCCATCCCCCTCATCTTGACGGTAAATTTTACCCTCTAACTCAAAATAATTGCATTGAGTGCATAGTTTGTCTAACAGTTCCATAATTACTGGCACGGGAAGTTTTAGTTCTATCCTTTAATGTTTGGTCTTCTTTGAGAACGTGATTTAATAATTCCGAGAGTTTCTGGAAACTGGTACATTTGTAAATAGACTTTCGACATCAAAACTTACCAGTTTGTCAGTTTTTCAGTCAACTTTAGGGATTTTGACTTCTCTACGAAATCCCTGGAATTTTTTATGAAAAGAAGTCAGTTTTTCCTACCAATGGTGTTTAAGATGTCCAAGAGGACTTTAGACAATTCCCTGCAAGGTGAATTCACGAGAACTAATGATGGGCCGGAGAGGGATGGTAGGTTTGTGGATTTTGGGAAGGCCATACATATGGGGGATTTTGGAGTGGTGAGGAGTTAATTTAGATCTAAATTTATCTGAAAAAAATTCTTTTATGTTTTTCTTAAGGTGTTTGCTACTTTGCGTTCAAATGAATCAGTCGGGTCTTTTATTTAAAAACTGTATATTTGCCAGTATTTAAAGTTTCCGCAATCTTTTTCTTTATACGCTACTGAGTCAAGTACCACAGTAGCGTTGCCTTTGTCGGCAGGTAAGATTTTGACCGTGTCATCTTTCCCAAGGATCGACCTGGCCTTTTTCTCCTCTATTGTCAAATTGGGTTTTGTGGGAGGAATTTTTCTGAGTTAAAAGACTGGCCTCGCAGCGGAAGCGGTCACCCTGTTCCTCAGGTAACTGTGAAACAGCCGACTCAATTCCAGTTACGAAATCCAGTGCCTCCCTTTACCGATTTTTTGTGCACAGACACGAAAAGTTTAAAACCCTTGGATAATACTGATATTTCCGCTTCATTCAGGATTTTCGAAGAGAGATTGATTACGTTTTTATTATTTGCATCCGTATTCACGTTGCCATCCTTAGGCAAATCACATTTCTTAGGCCTAATTTTTTCCAGTTTGGAGATTTTCTTTTTCTTATCTGTTTCAGAAATTTTTATTACATCTATTTTGGATGCTTTCGAGAATGTTGTTGAATTCTGTACCGATCAGTGTTTTTAATTTCAGTTTTTTTACACTCAATACTATTTTGGAGGAGGTATTTTTTCACGATGATGATATGCAATTCTTTCTTTAAGTAAAGATTTAGAAGCAGAAGACAAAATTTTACTGGCTTTCCTACTAGTGAAAAGGAGTTTTTTAGAGTTAACCCTATAGGCATAAGGTCTTCAACCTTACATTTATGCAAGAAAGTTAAATGATTAATGTGTTTAGTTAATTTAAGATGCAAGCTCTCAAGGTCTTTGATTTGTTTACTGGTTCCGGGTCCGTACCGAGAATCAATTTCTTTGTTTGAAGGTTATTTTTGGACGATGGAAGGATTGTGAAGGAAAACAGGATTTTTCCGGACATTTGCCATCGTTAAGTGAAACAAGAAAACAGTAACACTACGTTTCGAGATCTGCAATCTGATCTCATTCTTCAGGTAAAGAACTAACCTAATACATAATTACAAACTAGGTTAAAATAAACAAATCTTACTAAAGCGTTGTGGCACGCCTGAGTCAGGAATCACAACCTACATGTTGTATGTCAATTTCACTAACACTAAAGACATGCACTTAATAAAAAAACTATACAAAACACTAATCATTAAACTAAACTACGGAATACAGGTCACAATATGTCTTCACTCGTCTACTAACCATCTACGACTGACCAGAGGGGTAGCCAATGGTAATCGAGACGGCCGGCTAAAACAAGATGGCGGAAATACAAGGGAAGGGGAACAGGAATGGGCCCTTTCGTTATTATTGGTTCATGCGAGATGAACTTCTTAAAACCATATTGTGACTCCGCATTGGTTTATTGCAAATATCCGATCCGTTTGATACTTTTGGTATTCTCTTTAGTTCATTTTTTAGAATTGGCAACCAAAGCGGCCTAATCTCGACTGATGGTTGACTGATTGGTTGGTCTGCCAATTTAATGTATGTTGCCTCAATTAATTTCCTTTGAAGAAATGTGGTTCCCGATGTATTATGTGGGCTTCATCCCAATTCATATGATGGTCTTCGGACCAACAATGGTGTGGCAATTTTTGGACTTTTCTGTGAAACCCTTTCTCGTGTTTTCTTTGTGTTCTTTTATCCTTATGTTTAGTGGGTCCTTTTTGTCTCGCCTATGTATTCCCTATATGGCAGCTACATTTTTATACTGTAACACACAGTTTTTTTTTTGGAATCCTGTGTGCCATTTTTTGGTTTTGTTTGTATACGAGACTTTGTCTAAGAGTGGTTGTGTGTTTTTTAAACGCGCGGTTCTAATGTTGGTACTTTCTACCTACTCTTCTAATTTTCTGTCCCTCCGATAATCCCGGCACATAAGGGATTGGACATTAAACGCAAATTTATCACAATTCTGTTTTTCTGACTCAGGAATGATTCTTTCTGGTTCGTTTGCACTTATTAATTACTAATTGAGGGTATTCCATTGCTTCTGAGATCCGATTCAATTTTATCTTAAATTCTTCTTTTAGTCCATCCTTTATCTGAGCACAAGCTCTTTGCTCTATCAAACAACGAGTAGGCTACTCCTTCTTTGACAGATTTTTGATGGTTGGATTGATAATTTAAATATTTTCCTGTGTGTGTAATCTTTCGAAAAACAGTTTGTCCTTAAGGACATCCCTATCTCTTAATACACACACATCCAAAAAGGGAAGCTTGTTTTGGACTTCCACTTCCATTGTGAGGCGGATGGAAGGGAGAAATACTATTAATGTGATTCAAAAAAATTATTTAATTCAATGTCTCCATGAGAAAAAATAACAAAGGTATCATCCACATACCTCCACCAAATCTTCGGTTTGAACTGAGCTGAAGCCAAAGCTTTTCGCTCGAATTCCTCCATAAAGATATTGGCGAAAATAGGAGACAGTGGAGAACCCCAATTGCCATCCCCTCATCTTGACGAGTTAAATTATTACCCTCTAACCTTCAAAATAAATTGCATTGAGTGCATAGTTCTAACAGTTTCCATAATTACTGGCATCGGGAAGTTTAGTTCTATCCTTTAATGTTTGGTCCTTCTTTGAGACGTGATTTAAATAATTCCGAGAGGTTTCTGGAACTGGTACATTTGTAAATAGAACTTTCGACATCAAAACTTACCCAGTATTTGGTTGTGGTCAGTTTCAGTCAACTTTTAGGGATTTTATGACTTCTCTAAACGAAATCCCTGGAAATTTTATATGAAAGAGTCAGTTTTTCTCTACCAATGGTTGTTAAGATGTCCAAGAGGACTTTTAGACCAATTCCCTGCAAGGTGAATCACGAGAACTAATGATGGGCCGGGAGAAGGGATGGTAGGTTTGTGGATTTTGGGAAAAAGAAAAAAAAAAAGAAGGGGGGGGGAGGAAAAAAAGGAAGGGGAGATAGAGGCCACCATACATATGGGGGATTTTGGAGTGGTGAGGAGTTAATATTTAGATCTAAATTTATATCTGAAAAAAATCTATCTTTATGTTTTCTTAAGGTGTTTGCTACTTTTGCGTTCAAACATGAATCCGTCGGGTCTTTAATTTAAAAAACTGTAATATTTGGCCAGTATTTAAAG